>NW_017675106.1:37874-72697 GCF_001879085.1 Nicotiana attenuata
CCAACCTAATACATCATTCTTCGTATTAGGTAAGTACTCTACCCACTTAGTTGTACCACCTACGGTAAAGTAGCCACGACCTACGTGTCTTTCTTCTATCTTGTCATACTAGACCTAGTACTAATATCTTAGCATAATTTAGTTATAATTAGTAGTTGTTAAATTATAGTTGATAATCATAAAAACCCAAGAATGATAGAAGATCAATTAGAAGCAAACACGCATTTCTAGGCTAAGCAAATATTCAACTCCCTTTCTAGCTCCCTGTGGAAATTGACCCCGATATCACTATTGGGTAAAAGTATTAGCGCCCACTCTTCCCAAGGTTGAGTCCGCTGCGCGATTCGGGCACCACCACCAAAAGGAACGTCGACCTGTGACGGAAGAATTTTTACCAAGCTGGTTTCGTACCAAGTTTGTGTTGACACCCAATTTTTTCCTATATATTTTTCAGTATGCAAAATAACTTCAAAAGGGCATATATATGCATATGTAAGCATATTCAAGTGTTTTATTATTCTCCATAATTTCTAAGGTTTGATATCGACTTATTTTCATCTTTTATCCATAAAAACCCAATGATTATTTCCAAAATTATTATTTTTGNATTTTCAAAATTATTATTTTTGGTAATTCATTTGTCGGACCTTTATATTTATGCTAAGATATAGATAAGGTAATTTTTGCATATTTTACAAATTTTATTTAGTAATTTTAAGCTAAATTGCATATAATTGCAATATTAGTCCCTTTTAGATTTAATTGTGTTTTATATTCTTAAAATTAAGTCCTGCATTTTTAAATTGTTAATTATATGTTATAAATCATTTTAGTGCTTTTAATTTATTTTTAGAAATTAATTTATCACTTTTTATAAATTAAATAGGGAAAAATGGCTATTTAAAATTTAGCCCAATTGCATTTCAATTATAGCCTAAATCCTACCCCAATTAAACCCAATTCCCCCGGCCCAATCCCAATTAAACCCCGACCCAATCTAAAATGAACCGGCCCAAACCCAAACCCCTACCTACCCTCTTTAATCCAGGTCGTTGATCATTCAAATCAACGGCCACCGTCGCCACTTACCTTAATTAATCCCAAACGACCCCAAGACCCTACCATTTGATACAATCTGCCACCTTAGAATCCCCTTCCTCTCAAAATGAGGGGTGGCTATTGTAGACGATTGAATCTTATTGAGTTCGACCATATTTTAAATTCAAAGGCGTGTTAGCCCAAACATGAATTATGTGCTAGTATAATTGAATTTATTATTTATATCTCATATACGTATATGGATTTAATTAAGAACCCGAGTCTATTGGGCTAGTCCATCTTGTCGGACTTCAAATGATAAGCCCAAGGTCCATGCCATGTGTCAAATGACATAGCATGCCAAGTCAAATTAAGGACCACTAAAATCATGCCACACGCATAAGTAACGTAGCATGTCAAGTTAAATTTAAGGACCAATCAAATGTCACCAAATATTCAAATGACATGGTTCAACCAATTATATGCAAGCTTATCACATAGCTTTAGTGATAGGTTTGATGACGCAAGTTGACCAATCAAATTGGAGGAAAAAGATATGTGCTTATCACAAGTTCCCTCCCCTTCAACTATTGATAGGTGTTTCCGTAAGGCCAAAAGGAAGAAAAGAGAAAAATACATAGAGAAGCTCTCCTCTCCAGTGGTGAATCGCAAGTCTTCCGCATAGCAAGAAATCGTCGTCTCCAAGAGGTGAGCCGTAAGTTTCTATCCTCCATGTTTGTGATTAAATCCTAGCTCTGTATTCGTGGTCAAATCCCAAAAACAAGTGGTCCATCAATTCAAGAAAAAATGAAGCTCTTGAATTGACGGTCGCGAGGAGAAGAATCTGAGGATTACATCTTTTAACTTAAGATTGTTCAAAGATTGTAACCCGCGTAAATTATTGAAATACAATTACTTTTATTTGTCGCTATATTTCTTGTCTTGATTATTATTTTCAGGAACAAAATTTTAGTTGTTACAAATTTTGTCACGCCTAGTGGGACTATCTTTACCTCTCATATCTTCACTCCAACAATCAAAATCCAAGAACACTAAGATGGCTCCTAAGAAGGTCAACTCAAAGTTCGCTTCCACAAAGGCTGTCGAATCCAAATTTTTTTGCTGCTATGGAAAACATCCTAGATGTCGCTAAGGGAATCATGGGATCAATTAAAATTAACCAACACAAATTGTTGGGACAGCGAACATCTCAAGCGCAGTCTAAATCTTCTATTGTCTTCGGTTCATCATCTTTAAAAGGCTTGAGATCCTCCGCAAGCACGGTCGTGGAAGGAAATTACATTGCCAAAAGGATCAAGATTCTTGCCCAACTTAGCTTGTCTACACCCAAGAAATCCCTTGTGCAAATTAATGATGATACCTTGATTACTGGGTCTACTCCGCATAACATGTCCAAATATCATGTTCACGAGAATCCATGTTATTCTCCATCGTCTACTATGGTGATGCATGCAATGATGACCAATGCTTCGTCCGTAGAGGACCAACTTGCAAACTTGACAGAAGCAATCGAAGGTTTAACCAAATGTATGCAAGGTCAAGAAACTCGAATTGACAAGTTGATAGATAGGGTGGACGTCCTAATGGAAGGAGATTCTAGTCATGCACCTGGAAAGCGTCCAGAAGCACATGAGAGAATTGATTTTCCCGCAATACAAGTGGCACCTGCTAAGGAAATTCCAGCCTCTTCCGAAGGGATGATCTCAATTGATCAACTGAAGGAGTTCATCATGGGGACTCTCAAGGATAAGTACGAGGTGGCTGCCAATTCCTCTCTCACATATGCAAAACCATACACTGCAAGGATTGACAACTTGAAGATGTATGCTGGTTATCAACCCCCAAAATTTAGGCAGTTTGACGTAAAAGGAAATCCGAAGCAACATGTGGCACACTTCGTCGAAACATGCAACAATGTTGGAACCTTTGGTGATTACCTCGTCAAATAGTTTGTTTGTTCTCTTAAAGGGATGCTTTTGACTGGTACACAGATCTTGAGTCTAGTTCCATTGATAGCTGGGAGCAATTGGATAAGATTTTCTCAATCGCTTCTATAGCACAAGACGTACCGTAAGTATGGTAGAACTTACAAACACGTGCCAACAAAATGGAGAGCTAGTAATTGACTTCATTAATCGATGGAGGCATGCAAGTCTCAACTGTAAAGATAGGATTAGTGAAGCCTCCGGAATCGAGATGTGCATTCAATTTATGCATTAGGGTCTTGTCTACATCTTGCAAGGCATAAAGCCTAAGACTTTCAAAGAACTTGCTACTCGCGCTCATGATATGGAGTTAAGGATGGCTGTAGTTGGGAGTGAAGGGCCTCCGATCCAGGAACCTCGCATAGGCAGAGACAAGCAAGAAGTCAAGAAAGTGTGAAATTTTTTACCCACAACTAAAGCAAAGAATCCATGAATGTCAATGCTTCGCCTGTGAAGTTCACTACTAAGGTAAGCAAGAAGCAGAGTGTGAAGACAACTTCTCTGGAAGATAAGGCAAACCGAAAACTGCCCCTGAAGGAAATGCAAGAGAAAGAGAACCCATTCCTTGATTCTGATGTTTCTGCAATCTTTGACGAACTCCTTGTGCTAAAACTTTTTGAGCTACCAGATATGAAACAACCTAATGAAGCAGGGAGAACCAATGAACCAAATTATTGCAAACACCATCGATTGGTCGGCCACTTGAGAAGTACTTTGTCTTCAAGGATAAAGTTATGGAGCAATCCCGCGAAGGAAAGATCACATTTGAAGATGAGAAGGCAAACACAAACCAAGTATGTATCACTTTTGGCTCACTCGATCCATGTGTTACTTGCAATGTTGCTGAGGGACATGAAGGAAGAGACATACGGAATGTCACTCTGCCAAGAATGATCAAGTTTGGGGACTTTGAACCTGTCGATGTATATGAATTACCATCTCATCCAACGTCAAATGATGTGGTGCTAGTAGATGAAAGATCCACAAATGGAGATGAAGACCAGGTAGATCAACTTGATGTGGTGCTACCCCAATTAAACCCAATTCCCCCGGCCCAATCCCAATTAAACCCCGACCCAATCTCAAATTGAACCGGCCCAAACCCAAACCCCTACCTACCCTCTTTAATCCAGGTCGTTGATCATTCAGATCAACGGCCACCGTCGCCCCTTACCTTAATTAATCCCAAACGACCCAAAACCCTACCATTTGATACAATCTGCCGCCTTAGAATCCCCTTCCTCTCAAACCCTCTCTGCAACACCACCTAAACCCTAGCCGCCGCCACCCTAATCCACCATTATACCTACCAAATCCATGGCCTTCTGGGGTCATTTGAGATCTATACCAGCCTTCCATGGCTCCTGGGTGTTTGGTTCTATGGTTTCATGACCAGACCTCGAAGGAGTCTGGTCCACTCCTTGCTCGACTGTTGTTCATGGCCTTTCTCCGGCCATCCACGACCTTTCTCCGGCCATTCATGGCCTTTCAAGGCAGACCCTTGACTTTTCTGGTTAGGTCGTTAACCTTCGAGATCTTTCTCATTTCTTTTGGGTTTTCTGAAACCCTAATCTCTAAGACTTTTCAATTTCTTTCAGATCTATCTTAGATCTGTGCTTACTATGAACTTTTTAATTGTTTCTCGAAGGTTCTTTGACTTTTCTTTCAAAAGCGACTCTTCACTTTTCAACGATTAGGGTTTTTCTTTAAGTTTTCAAAAGATCTCTTCTCTGATATCAATATTATTTGTGATTTTGCTATGTTTAAAACGATTTGCTCATATCGTACTTCTATCTATTTCAGCATGTTAAAACCCTAGTTCCTTCTTGTCTCATCCGAGTTCTGAAACTGCATGCTTAAATGTGTACTTGCTCGATTAAGTTCTTCGTTCTTGTTTGACTTATTTGATTCTGAGTTTTACCATCTTTTAAACTCGATTATTGTGGAAAACCCTAGGCCTTTTGGTCTGAGACTGTTTGTTTGAAAGTATACTTGACTCGATTAAAGGTTCTTTATTTCAGACTCTCTTTTCTTTATGTGACTTATCTGATTCTGAGTTTTACTATCTTTTAAACTCGACTATTATTGAAACCCTAGCTCCTCAAAAGTTTTGCCTCACTTGTTACTGTGAGACCTTACTTGTTTCTGATTTCTCTTACCTGATACTATGTTCTTCTTCACTGTTGATTCTATGTGACTTGACATACTTGTCTACTGAGCTTCGAATATTTTTCACTATTGAATCCTATGCTTATTTCTGCTACTATTATATGTTTGTACTATCTCTTTTGCCAATATGTTTGACCTCACATGTCTGATGTTTCTGTTCACTCTATTTATATGCTGAAGCGCAGAATCATGTTTCTTCCTTGATTGATCTTGTGATTGATTGCAAAAGCTTTTTCTTTTATGAACCCTAATTTCACTCGCCTGTTTAAAATTAATTGATTCCTTTTCCCTTTACTGTGATATTTTACCTTGTTGAATCCTTTCTAAAAAATAAGCCTATTTTGTACTTAGACTTGATGGTTTACCTCATGCTTTTACTGCCCTTTATATGGCAATAATCAATCTGTCCTCAAATTGATTTTCTTTCCTTAATTAGACCTGCTGCTACCCGTTAAACAGTGATTCCTTAATTAAAGGGAATCACTTGGGTTAATTGATTATGACTTGTGATTATTTTCATGTTTGTGTTAAGACTTTACTTATTACCTTACTTTCACTCGTTTTCAAAAGCTATAAATACCCCCCTCTTTTCTTTAACAGACATGAACTATCTATGTTCAGAACACACATTTCACTAAAAACTCTCTCTTTTCTCTGTTACTATTTGTGCTACTGCTTTGTCTAGCCGGCTGCAAGGCAAGGCTAGGCTGTGGACATTTGTTTACTTTTCTTTCTGCACTTTGCTTATTACTGGTATGTCCTAGTTAATTTTCAAACATCAACAGCAACATGTTTCTGTAATTATTTCAACTTCTTTCATGCTTGTCCACTTCTGCTTATGTTTCTGCAATCAAGTTACATTATTAGCATGTGGCGATGTGTTCCTTTCCCCTTTTCAAGTTAATTGTAATACCCTATATACAAATACGGGCATATAAGTCTTTAACTAAGTAAAAAAAAAGGAAGTAATAGGAGAATGGGCCAAAGCCCATCTGGAGGAAGAAAAAAATGTGAAAAGGGGGAAAGGGGGAAAAGAAACGCAACAAGCTGCTGCTAAACAACAGGAAAAAAAAACGAAAACCCATAGAGGAGGAGAAAAAAAAGGAGAAGAAGAAAGAGGCTAGAACCAAACCTTGAGAAATCTTAAATACGCAGTGGTTCTTACGGGTAATACTCGAACTTCTCATCTGGATTCTTTTCTTCTGGTAATTCTTTTTATCTCAGTTCATATATTTGAAGGGTTTCACAAGGTATAAGAAATATAATACCAATAAGAGTTATTTGGGCAAATTATACAATTGGAAGTTAGTCAATATTACTGTAGGATAGATTCACTTGAAAAAAAAAGAAGGGTATTGATGTATTTGTACTTAAACTAGTCTCATTATATATGATCTTTGTTAGGTGTAAATTAAGTTAGGGTGCAAGGATTGTGTTTTGGTGTTTAACTATATTGCAATGACAATATCGGGTTTGGGTTTGAATGTGGTAAGTCTAGTAATGAGTACAAAAGATAAGTACCAATTAAGAAGGAATATTATGGACAATAAAGTTATTTCAGTTTCAATTTATGCACACGATTAAGGAAATTGAACAGTAAAGGGAATAAACCATATAAATACCTTTTTACTTAAAAGATTTTGGACTAATTTAAGTCACTCATAGCATGGGTAAATATAATTCGGCGAATTGATAATAAAATATAAAACTCGAAGGATTTGGTATTCTAAATTAGTGATAGATTTAGCCTAAATGAGGCAATTAACATGAGATCGATATTATGTAATTATAGATTGATTGGAGGAATTTGTACGAATTGCTCGAGGTGAAGCATTTGGTAATTCGGCACGAGTAGTGTGAGTAGTAATCTTACCGCAATTTGTGTTTTCATAACTTGCATGATTTATACAAGATTTTTAAGATGAATATGTTACCGATTATTTTGAGTTGCATGTGTGACAAGTCTTTTACTCGATATGATACCGAAATAGTTATTTCAGATGGTTACCGTGGTTTTAAATATTTCCGTTGTCACTAGATCATTTTTATTGTTACTTGAATTTACCGTTATTGAAATGAAATTATATGATTTGATAATAACTGAAATGCCCTATATTGATTTAAAAGATTTTCTACGAGTATATACGGATTACAGAGACAAGTAAAAATGGGAGTAGACATTGAAGCATCTCGTAGCTAACGGCGGGTTCGTTAGACCTGGTGCACCTTGTAATTACTGATTACCGTTATAGCCCTCGCTAGGGGGAAGGTAGAACTAGCATACCGTTACCGATTTCCCTCGAGTAGGGACTACCGTTATATTTGACTTCTTGGAAAGAAGTCCACAGTTATACCGATTACATGATTCGTTCATTGAAACCTCCCAAAAATATGAATATTGATATTATACAGTGGTTACCGAGCTTATTACGAAATTGCCTATCGTATTATACTACAAGAAAAACATTATGAGACTGAAAATTGTTTATTGTTTCTGGAAAGGGTATTTTATTTTTATGATAATTTCTAAATTTTATTATACAAGCATGTATTTCTGACTTGTCCCCAATCAAAAACGGTTGTGGTTAAGTATTATTACTCACTGAGCTAGCGACTCATTCCCCGCTAATTTTTTTACAGAGACACCATTTAACGCAGGCTAGGGTTTCGTTAATTAGAGCGCACAGGTTGATAGTTCTCGGTGAGCCTCGCATTTGTTCGCGTGGGCGAAGATTTTTATTTATTTTTATGGTCTTTCTTTAAACTCTTAGAGTCGCTCCATAGTCATCATTTTAGTGTCATGAGTATTTTTTTGTTATTATAGTCTTATATTGAGCATCGTTCTCATTTATCAAAGTTGGAGATAAATTAGTATTTCTAGTGGTTAGCTGGTGGTTTGGTTATGGTGGAGACTTATTTTGGTTAATTGACAAGTTGTTAATTGTTTGGTATGATATTAGGATGTTGGTTGCTGATTTGAGATAAGAAAATTTTTGGGATAGTCCAAAAACAGGGGAAACTCTGTCCGATTTTCTGTAAAATTACCGATCAGGCTTACTTGGGAGCACTTGCTCCTAAGCGTCGGTCACAATCCTAAATTGGGTCGTGACATTAATGCTCTCCTATGTATATGAATCCCAAACCCCACATCCCCTCTTTGTGTTTTATTCTCTGGCTGGTTTGTATACATTGCAGCATCCTCTATTGTTGTGCATGTCTAAACCTGACCCCTCCTAAGGTCATATGCTTCATGCAGTGTATTCCTAAAACCCTTGAGCCCTTTGTGCAAAATGCTGACTCCGTATAGTTTAAATTTTACTACTACTATTTTCAAATCATCATTATCACTTACTATTTCCCAGCCCAGTTTTAAAATCTCTATGTTCTGCATTTTCACTATATTCCTAGAATCTAAGTTCTGGCCCTCTTGTGTGAGCCTTGCCTTGGGACCCTTGAGCTCCCTCTGAACTTGGACACATAAGAGCTGGCCCTTCCACACTTAGATATCCTGCCTATAGGATCTGATTAGTAAAGTTTCTGCATGTTTACTTCCACACTTAGATATCCTGCCTATAGGATCTGATTAATAAAGTTCTGCACGTTTACTTCCACACTTAGAAATCATGCCTATAGGGTCTAATGGCTGTAATCAGACATCATGCCCACAAAGTTAAAATTAGTTTCTAAACTAGATGTCATGTCTACAGGATTAAAATCAGTATTTTTTTTATAGAAATCATGCCTATAGGAATTTCGCTATGATCAAATAAATCCTGCCTACTCAATTAGATACCATGTCCATAAAATCTGAAGCCAGTTTAGTTAAAAATCAGTTTGACTCGTACTGTGTTGAATTAGTTTAAACAACTTACTCCTTTCATTAATGCGGTATAGAAAGCATGCCTATAGGATCCAATTTACTCGTTTAAAACTATCACTGCTTTGCCATTTTTTGAATCAGTAATAGATATCATGCTTATAGGGTATCATCAATACACACTCAGGCAAGCCTTAGGTAATAATGATAAAATTGAATCCGCCTTTGTTTAATTAGCAACTGCTACAACCAGCAGGCAGGCCTGATTCGGATTTCTTATCTGAGTTATGTAATAAATAGGTCTGCTTCAACAACTGAAATTCCCCTGTCTTAGTACTTTGAATTCTGGCCCTAAATGTATTTTAAGTCATGCTATTTATGTGCTTTACTTGAGGAGGTATATATGAGCCTTTTAGTTGTTTACATGTTTCCCCTAATATGTAGTCCTATGTGTTTTGAATGTCGCCTTAGTCTTTTTACCTTTAAAACCCAAGAGTCAGCCTAAAATCCTCCCGCTTATAGGAATAGTAGTCCTAAATTTCTCCGGGACTGATAGGAATGGGACGGGTAATAGCATGCAATAGAGGTCGAGACCAATCCGCGCTTTAATGCCTTAACGGGCGGGAAGGGTAAATATGGATATGATGACCAGTGCGCTAATACCACGCGTAGCCCCTCTTTTGAGGAGTGATTACCGGGTATTGCATTGATGTGATCCATATTACGAATAAACCTAGGACCCCCTTTATATTCGTTAGCATGTTTAGTTATAACTCTTTCAAAACTTTGTTTTATTTTATCACTTACAAACATTTGTGTATTTAAAAATCCCCTCTTATTTGAGCCTTGTTTGTTTACTTGTTAATTGCATAAATTCACAAAGAACTATCTGGCCGGGAACCATACTAGTGGATCCTGATGGGTGCCTAACACCTTCCCCTTGGGATAATTTCAAGCCCTTACCCTATCTCTGGTTATAAAAAATGTAGTTGTAGTTGAACCCTATAGGTGCCCTAACGCACCTTAAAATCGTTAGGTGGCGACTCTTCAAATTTGCAAAACCCCTTCCCCGAAAGGAAAGAGTTGTCCCAACCGAATGTCACAAACCTAATTTCCACGGAGGAAAAAGGGGGCGCGACAGTTTGTTCATTACAACGTCAGAGCTTTGTGTTGCAACATTGATGAGAAAGAAGCAAAAAATGCAACCTTATCATGTCACTTTCCAGTTATTGTAGAAATCTTGCCTATAGGTATATTGTTATGCTCAGAAAGTTCAATTATTATATGTTAGCCATCCTGCCTATATGTTCTTCATTTGGTTCAAGTATGTTCTATGCCTGCTTGTTAGAAATCATGCCTATAGGATCTAAAATCAGTTTTAATTATAGAACTCATGCCTATAGGGTTTGAATCAGCTTAATTAATTGTCCTGCTCGTTTTTTTAAGAGTCTTCAACACTGTGCTAATTATCATCACTAGAAACCATGCCTATAGGACTCAATTAACCAATTCTGAATATAATCCTGTGATTACCACTATTAGTTACTGCATCAAAATGCCTAGATATCATGCCTATAGGTTTAATCTCATATACCTGTAATAAGTAGGCAACCATGTAGGTTTCACAGATTGTAAACTGCCCGCTCATTAAATCCAAAATCACATAGAGATCCTGTCTATAAGTTTCTGCAACTTCAACTTGTTAAAATCTGCAACTGTCTTTGTTAATCAGGTTTTTCGTGCATTTGTTGTCTAAGTGCGGAGGCCAACTTGAGCCCTTATTTGCTTATAAGTGAAAGTTCAGAATGTTTTGTATGTCGCCTAGTATTTTTCATTTTTGAGCATCCTAAGTTAAAGTCTAGAACCACCCTGAGATAGAGGTCCAAATGCCTCCTGGACCATAGGAATGGGACGGGTAGTGCACGCGTAGGGTACGACTTAGAATTGACTAGTGCGCTTTAGGTAAACAACTTAAAGATAGTAATCGGGTAGCAGGAGATGATAGTCTGTGCCCGCTGAATAATATGAGTAACACCCCACCTTGAGGGAGTTACGAAGTATTATTTATGTTGCACGGGGTGATCCTTTAGGCTAAAAAACTTAGGACCCCCATCTTTGTTTTAAAATCAATCATTTTATTTATTTTTCCCTTCTCGTAGACTAATTCATATAATTCAAGTTCGGTCGGAACCCACCATTGTGGACTTCGAGGAGTACCTAACACCTTCTCCTCAAGGTAATTTGAGCCCTTACCCGATCTTTGGTGACGCAGCTAGTTAATCCAGAGTTATCTGCAAATAGGTGCCCTAACGCACCTTAATCCGTTAGGTGGCGACTCTCTCTTTTAAAACCCTTCCTTAAAAGAGTTGTCAATGTAGAAACCCGATTTCGCGAGAAAAAGGGGCGCGACAACACCCCTGCCACGTCGACCACGTTCAGGCTGCACTGCTGGCCCATGATGGTACTACTCTGGCGCCATATAATCAGCCTCGTGTCCTAAGCGCTCATCATCCCCGGCTCGCTGCAGTGTCCGGGCAGCCAAATTTGTAACCTGTCGGCCATAGTCGTGCAAAGAGGCCGCTCCCTCGCCGGTATGCTGCTGCATCTGCAGTCCCAACTGGTGGAACATATGTAGTCCAATAACCTGCACAACATGTAAAATATTAAATGCGAAACATTAATGTTAACATTATAACTAAGTATACCAAATAACATACCAGTGCCTCATGCCTCCCGGCGTATGGAACGAACCGACCGCCAACGTGATGAACGGGATTCCTGATGATAAGTCAGGTAATGTTGCGGTACTAGCCCGTATACGCATGCTCACCATCCATAAGATCGGGTGGAGGGGGTGGCGGAATCAGGTTACGCCGCTGGTCCCAAGTCTCGATCTACTCCTCTATCTATGCCTCATATGCCTGGTCAACCCTCGAACGATCATCCCTCTGGTAATGTGTCCTAACCCAAGCGGGCGGTGGAGGTACAAGCTACGGTCAATCAAACAGGTGAAGGACTCGCTCGGTGGCATGATACTCGACAATATCGAGACACATCAACGGGACAGATCTCTGCAATAGAGGAGATTATGTCGAGCCTCGTACTCGCGTCAGTATCCCCGCCTATCAACCCACCTCCTAGCCAAAGGGAGAAACGGCGAAGGTGGTGCATCCTGAGCTATGGGTGGTAGAGGTGGTTGAAAATGCAGGAACCGCTCCCAGGCCCAAACCTAATATACACTTTGGACGTAAAATTTAAGGTATATTTTTGTGATGTATGTTATAATGAAGAGAGTATTTGACTATGTTTTCACCTGCAGCAGCGGCATAAATCCTGCAACGTCTCGCTGGGTGCCCATGCATGCCCGGCACATCTGCCGGTACAAGTAACCAAGAACAACAACCCCCTAGCTGTACTGTTGTAAATCATCTAGCCGCTCAAGATGATGAAGAAATCTCAAGCTGACTAGGTTTCCCGAAGTGTTCGGGAACAATACGCCTCCAAACATAAGCAGCAGCAGCGACCTCGTGTACCGGCTAATATGAACATTCGGTGTATCATGAGTAATGTCATCATCCATGGTCTCCAAATGCAGCCGGACGGGCATCAACGCAAGAAGACTAGCCCCAACCAATACACCCTCATCCTCTGGCCGGAAACCGGTGAGCCGCTGTAACGTCTCCAGGTACTGATCTCTCGTATAATCTCTCATGCCTTGCGCCAAAGCAACAGGAGGTCCATCAACCGGCCACCCATACAGAACCTCCATGTCCTGCAGCGTGATAGTGGCCTCGCCAATCGACAAATGGAATGTGTGCGTCTCTGGTCGCCACCGCTCTATTAAAGTCGTGATCAACAACCAATCTAGTTGCAGCCGGTCGATCTCAATGATCCTATAAAAACCCGTATCCTGCAGGCGTCTGACTAATTTCTATAACTACAAGGATACTACGCTAACGGGCAATACATTTTACTACGCTAAAAGGTCACTACATTACAAATATGAGCACTACATTAGGCCACAAGATACCACTACAGGGAACTAAAGTAACAATTTATCTAGTTTACTAGTCTTTTAGCAAATAAATAATCTAAATCGGATAAAAAAACAAATTAATTTAATCACAAAACAATCACGAAATTACCTATACCACAGTAAAAAGTAACTAATTAATATTTTTTTTAACAACTAACAACAATTTCTCTATTTTACGGATTTTTTTAGCACACTAATACTATAGTCCGGACAAAAAACAATAAATTAATTATAACGCAAAACAATCACAAAATAACATAGAGCACATAAAAAATAACTAATATACATTTTTTATACAAGTTTTAACAAAAGCTAAGTTCTGCTATTATTTGCGGACAAAAACTTGTCCGCAAATAATAGCAGCATTTAATGAAAATGTCTAAAGGAAAACTAATTATAGTAACGGTTTGCAAGTTAATACTTACAAACTTTTCCCTTCTATAAATTGGTTGTACTTCCTTCATCTTTCTCATTGTTAATTCTTGGTTTTACTTCTTTCCTCGAAAAGGTCTCAGGTATATTCACTTACACTCTGGTTGACACCAGTGAAATCCATAGAGAGTACCAACTAATTATGTAATGGGGAAGCGTTCTCTTTCTTTTTTTGTGAGGAGAGTGGTAAGTGGGTGAAAATTCATACAATCATATTTACTTGTCAAATTTCAACACAACACCCTTAGAGCAATCCTAGTGGAGAACAAAAAAGAACGAGAAGACTATAATTAGTTGAACCTGGAGGACCCAAGTCATATTTCGGGCATCGGCAGTGAATAAGTTCATTGAAGAGTTTATATATGCGTTTGATATCTTAATATTCAAGTTAGGTGTTGTACTTTGATTTACAATCGTTACATTTTCCTTCCTGTTCTTTTGATTTCATCGCTTAAAGATTTTTCTTTTTTGGAAACTATGTTTGTATCTCATATAGTTGTGCCCATATGTTAAACTTTTCTAATTATGATTTTAATTATCACATATCTGGAATTGAGTTTATAAAGATGGATTGCTATTTTTTTTGTTAAAAAAAATTTCATTAACGTCAAATTTGTCGTTAAAGCTATAGAGAAATATAATTTTAACGTTCGAAGAAAATATACACGCTTATATAATAGGAAGGACAATCATAGTAGAGTTTATTGAATATGAACTAAAATGTGTAAAGAAAATATTCATAAGATATAATCTCTATAAAGGAGACTTGGAAGATGATGTGACATCTTTCATAATGTAGGATTCTATTTATCTTTGTCCTCCCTTTTTTTTTTGGGAATTTTTACCCCTGTAGCAAAGGTTGATATCTTATTTATTTTAAATAAACATCCTTTTAAAAAATTATATTCCATAGTTACCTTTTGATTTTTATAGCCAAATATCTATTTATGGTCACCTCCTACCCTTAAGCCATAAAATAGCTTTGTATTATTTTTCTCTCTCATTCTTTCAGATTTTTCTCCACCCCCTCTCTCTCAACGCTGATTTTTCTCCATGAATACAACCTCAATTTCCACTTTGTAACAACCCAATTTCACAAATTCTTCCTCTTTATTCCAAGACTGCTCAAACCCAGTTGTTTATCCCTTCAAATACAGTGACCCATCAAAGCATTCGTTCTCTTCCGTGGCAAAAACGAACTGGGGTGTGCATTTTTGCACTCAAGGATTGTCACAACCCAAAATCCACTAAGGGTCGTGATGGCGCCGGACACCGCTGTCAGGCAAGCCAACCATAAATACTTAATTAAATTCTAGTTTAAATAATTGTGAAAACTATGATTTTCCTTCCATTTGCCTAGTAAAAGATAATCTTTACAAATAAATAAAAGAATGTTTAGAAGTTAATACAAAATACCCCATAATCATCCCAGAACCCGGTGTCACAAGTGCATGAGCAGTTTCTAGGAAATAATGTAATACAACAACCGTCCGAAATACAAATTGGACAGAAAAGTAAATACAGTACAATACTCTGAAGGAGACTCTGCTGGTTGCGGGTCTTCTCGAGAGGTGCAGCTCAGTTAAGTCTCTGTATCAACCATGCCGCTGCGCTCAACTAGGCCACTAGACATACATGTGCCTGTGCAACAAAAATGCACATCAAATGTAGGATGAGTACAAAAACAACCTGTACCCAGTAAGTATCCCGTCTAACCTCGAAGAAGTAGAGACGAGAGGTCGACTTCGACACTTACTAGTGGTCCAATAATAGTGTATTAATAATGCGATTAATCATGGATTTATTAAAAATGGCAGTAATCTCAAGTAAGTCAAGAAACAAGTAAACATTCCTTTTTATATTTAAAAGTCTCCAAATTCATAATCCATTATTTATCAATTTATCTCAGACCAGGGAGACAACATCAATTTGTAAATCTAAAGCAAGCATTACAAGTATGCGCAAATCATGCCGAGGTCGTACGGCCCGATCCAATAAATATTTAAACTGTGCACTACAGAGGGTCGAATGGCGCGAACCATAGATGCATCTATTACCCCGCTCGCGAATCATACATGCGACGCGGTCAAATATAAATAAACAATTACCCTGCTCGCGAATCATACATGCGACGCAGGTACACATAGAAACACCATTCAAATAGTCAGTCAAGACTTCATCAAGGAAACAATTATTCAAGGAGGTGTAAATTTCTCTTTTACAAGTCAAAAAGATGAAGTTTAATTCTTTTAGAAAGTCATTTGCCACTTCGGTATGATTTAAGAAATTTAAACTATCAATAAGGTTACTATTATCACAAGTAAAACATGATTTTGGGTCCTAGACTACCCAGACATAAGCATGATTGTAGCTACGTATGGACTCTCGTCACCTCGTGCGTACGTAGCCCCCACAAATAGGAGCACTTGACCAATTAACTCACCTATGGGGACAATTCCCTCTTACAAGGTTAGAAAGGAGAATCACCTCGCTCCGAAGTTTCATAACCGTTATTCCATGCCCTTCCGAAAACTCAAATCGATGCACATTGCTCCAAAACTAGCCAATAATTATGTAAACTCATTAATATATGATCAATTACTCATTATAATCCAATTTATAACAATTCCTAACCCGGTCGAAAAGTTGACAAAATTAACCTCGGGCCCACGTGCAATTCCGAATTTTTTTGAAGATAAAGTCTACCCATAACCTCACGAACTCAAATATATAATTTACTCCCAATTTCGTGCCC
This sequence comes from Nicotiana attenuata, assembly GCF_001879085.1. Taxonomy (NCBI): domain Eukaryota; kingdom Viridiplantae; phylum Streptophyta; class Magnoliopsida; order Solanales; family Solanaceae; genus Nicotiana; species Nicotiana attenuata. Next base: position 54,128 of record NW_017675106.1, read on the forward strand.
AAATCGTGGTCAAATTCCAAGAATACCAAATTTCTAGGTTTTTCTTCAAACCCCCAATTTTCACTAATTTCCCATGAGTTTCCATGTTAAAATCTAGATATAATCGAAGTAATTAACTTGCAATAGGTGGAAATCACTTACCTTGACATGGATGATGAAAATGGAGCTCCAAAATCGCTCCTAGGTCGGCTCCCATGGAGAAAATGAGATGATATGAGCCAAACCCATTTCTTTACACTTATACACTGCCCATACGACTCCTCTTCGTGTTCGCGAGACATCCGTCGCGTTCGCGAAGAAGAAAATTCCCAAAAACCTTTTTTTCAAACTCTTCTCAGACATCCTCTAGTATAATGGCTACAACTTTTTGTACAAAACTCCAAATGACAAATAATTTAATGTTTTGAAAACTAGACACCGAGATCTACAACTTTCATGTTTTAGAAATTTCCCAATTCCTCATAGATTTTGAGATATAAGTTGCCAAAGTCAGCCCTGTGCAACACAAGTTTCTTCTTCATCTTCCCGGACAGCCTGTAGTGTACCAGCCATAATTTTTCGTACACAAATCCAAATGCTAAATGGTTTACCTTTCTAAAAATTAAACACAAAGGGATACAACTTTCGTTTTGGATCAACTCCAAATTCCTTGTAGATTGTGAGATATGAGCCTCCGAAATAAGACCTGTGCAACAGAGATTTCCTTCTTCGCAAACGCGAGGATCCCCTCGCGAACGCGATGAACAGAGTCCCTGAAGCCAAATCCTTCTCCGCGAACGCGGGAGGATCCTCGCGAACATGAAGAACAACACCAGACACCAGCAACAGCTATTGCAAAACATCCCGAATCACGTCTGATTGATCTCAAATTTTGCAGACAAGTCACATTCGATATTACGGACCTAGTCCAACTTCCGGAATTAGATTCCGACCCCGATATCAAAAAGTCCACTTCCGTTCAAACTCCTCAAAAACCTTCAAATTTCTATCTTTAGCCAAATGACTCCAAAATGACCTACGGACCTCCGAATTCACTTCCGATCGCGCTCCCAATACTATAATCACCATACGGAGCTATTCCCAGACTCGGAATCCCAAAAGGACATTGATAACACTGAAATGCACTTCAACCCAAACTTATGAAATTCTTTCAAAAATGCTAACTTCCACAATAGGTGCCGAAACGTTCCCGGGTCTTCCAAAACCCGATCCGGACATACGCCCAAGTCCGAAATCATCATACGAACCTGCTGGAACCTTCGAATCCTGATTCCGAGGTCATTTACTTAAAAATCCAATCTTAGTCAATTCTGTTAACTTAAAGCTTGCAAAATGAGAATTCTCTTTCCAAATCAACTCTGAACTTCCCGAAATTCAATTCCGACCGTGCGTACAAGTCATAATACCTGAAGTGAAGCTGCTCATGGCCTTAAACTGCTGAACGACGCGCTAGAGCTCAAAACGACCGGTCGGGTCGTTATATTCTCTCCCACTTAAACATACGTTCGTCCTCGAACGTGCTAAGAACTGCGCTGGAGTTGTCCAAAATCACTGTTTAACACTTCGTGCACCTACCCGTGCTACTACAACCCAGTCGAGCGCATTAGCTTGATCAATTCTGAAGACATTCCCTTTTATTCAAGCAAATAAGCTTAGAGCCCAATTCCAACATCCAAAATTCTCTGCCAGGCCTGCTTCCAATATATGAACACCGTATCAATCACTACACGAGGTACCAGAACATGACTGCATGCCTTTGCCGAATTCTCACCATGCACCACATCATTCACATGACCATAATAACATTCTCTGATCATAATAACCGACATTCCCCGGATCTGATGCTCACAATGCACCTCATGATAAATATGTCTTATTCCAACTCTCGCAATACCGCCATGATGGAAGAGATGTGTAGAAATTCATAACCAACTGCTGAGTCAACAAATCATTGAGTCTATACTTCTGACAAGAACATTACCTCATTCTGAACCAAATAATGATCTTTGCTCTTTAATATACTTCATATAATCCGACTGCACTGATCCTAGATCCAATAATCTCGTCTCACCCAGTACTAACTGCTCAGGCAATAAGCCACCCCGGTCATGATCAAAAGTCCCATATAATGCCACAACATGCCAATAGGCAAGAAGCTCGAACGTGATACATAAGGAAAATAAACTCTGGAAGGGACTACTCAACTCACACAACTAATATGAACTTTCCTCGGAAAATGGGAAACAAGATACATAAAAACAGATATAGGGAACTGTACTCAACATCACACAGTCGCGGCGTGCAACCCGATCCAAACAACATACCTGTGGCGGTGTGCCACCCGATCCACACATAAAATTCACATAAGAAGATACACACTGAGCAACATCGCTCATTACTACAAAATACCGAATATCGGCCACAAGCACGCTAAGTGCATAATACCATCCCTGGGGAGACAGATAGCGCCATAAGCTACAAAACTCAAGCACAAATGAAGTGCGATATATGATCTGAATCTCAAGAGCCATCCTGCTCACATAACACCATCGCTACGTGGAACTTCAACACGCAAGAAATTTATTAAGCCATTTCGCAACTCACACGGCACAATATGGCATTACATAGAATAGCCGACGATGAAATAACATCCAACGTCCGAATACTCCTCCATAAGGAGCGCTATGCTGAAATGAACACATCCGTCCTGATATAGAGCCCATATTCATATTAAAATCCATTAACAGACCTCAAGCCGATTCTGATCGTACCGAACTAGGCCAATAATCTTTCCTAGGTCCATAATAACCGCTTTTTCCCATAACACTCAAGAACAACCGTTCAATCCGGAACAACCTTCCATATTCCACAACCAAATGAACTAAGCGCCCTTCAGGTATAAATTCTCAATTAGCGATAGTACCACAATCTCCATACTTGGTTTAAATCCTTAATCAATTAAGTGACTACACGTCACACTTACACAATCTTTCCGTGGGATATGCTCACATAGTCTTCTGCACCAGGTAACAAGTCTGCACATCCATACCACCGGCCATACAAATGCTGCAAAGCGAATCAAGGATCCGCAAGTCAATACACAAGACCTCTTACTCATGGCATTGATCTCAGGTGATGCTGAAGATAATACTAGCTTACTCTAAACATCTAAATTCTTTTCCTACTCATCCGAGCCCGTGACCTCCTTGTCAACCGAACTGCAATCTTGATTCTCAACTTCCAAATCCCACGCTACTCACGGCACATAATCATGACGATGTGCAAGAGTACAAGAATTTCATCGTAACTCCTGAACCACTAATAGGGTAAACACTTCATCATATCGAAGCCTTTTACTTAACTCATTTCAAGTGAACCATTACAACCCGTGACTAAATTCTCATAACCGCAGAAAATACAAACCTCAAGTAGTGGTCTAAACCACCATAACTCTTCCGGGATCCATCTGCACATAATAGGCCATAATACTCGAAAGCCTCTAAATAAAATCAATGAAGGCGACCGTCAAACCTCGCATGCATTACTGTAATTATGTGTATAACTTAACATGCTGAAGGAATTAATCGTTGCCACCATTATACCAATTCAACCATTGCTGACTGATTTTACTTCTTCCAATTTACTCTAGGCTTGACTTAGGAATAATAGTAGCCTCACTCAAAACATCAAGAACCCAAATCCGCACTCATCTTAAGTGACCTTATTTCACGGGACCACGTTGTCTCTATTCCCACGAACCATCTCATACCCTCCTTATGCGCATATTCGCATCCTCAACTGGTACACCCATTCTGATAATTCCTCTATGAATCCGAAGTCATTTTCTCCCATTCCTCTCAATTTATACGGCAGGCCGAAGATAACACAGAACACTCCAAGCTCCTTATCATAATCTGCTGCAAAAGCTCGATACTCAACCATACTATGGACTCGAAACCCTTAGGCACCACAGCTTAACCTTTGAACCCACTAGGACCGTTATTGAGAGTCACCCACTCTGAATTTGTCCCGAATATAATCAACTGCAAGGCTCCGCTAGCACATGACCACCCTCTCAAAGAAGCACCCGGCCGAATCACCTTCCTTGCAACTCACTTCTACGCGAAGCATAATTCCTGAGTCTTCCCAAAGCCTGAACATGAATCGATGATGCCAATTATAGAACACATTCTTCAATTCCGTTGCTCAAATTACCACTGATGTTCTCTTTCCTTAGTAGCAGTAACCCATCAATATGCCGATAACTAGAAATCTCACAAATAGGCGACCAGGCAATCCAACCGTAGGCGGTGGGACTCTCCCACTTAGCTTGAAACCACTATTACACAACCTTGGAACCTACCAAGATTCTTTATCTCTTATTGACATGACCTTGTGCAATTAAACCTCCATATTCCTCAAAATCCTTCCTTTAGCATTTCATGAACACTCTGAATATATAGCAACATTCACATATTTGACCTCTTACCGGATAGCCAGTAAAATCCTCTGCAGGAGCTTCACCAACCACGCGACCACTGACCTGCCCATAGGAGATAACCCACCTGAGCCCGTGCTCATTCACCAGCTGCACAAGTCCATTCACTCTTCGTGGACATCAACTAAATGTGCGACAATATCTTCCAATTCAAAGTTATGTTGTATCCTTCTTCATACCAAGCAGCTCCTTTCCTTCACATCAAATCTCCCGCCGTTATGCTAGCCAATATTTCAATTTAAGCTCGTAGACCTAGTCACTGTCCACCATGAATCCCAAATCACTCTAAACTTTTCTCAAGGAGTGTAGTCATCCTACCACAAAACCCATGTGCTACTCTGCCCCAGAGGCGAATTGGAGAAAACCATTACACCAGCGAACTTAACGTATTCAACAAGGACAATGACACCACACCACAGATGAAAATTCCACCACGCTCGAAAATACCAAGTCTTGTTACTCCATCAAACCAAACTTGAACATTCATAGCCCGATTGCCTCTCCTCCGCCGGTAATAAAATTCTGAATCTCTGAATCTTGCATTGAGTAAACATCCTTCCAAGTCAATCACTACTTCAACGCATAGACAAGCATCCTATCATTACACCAATACTGTGCGATAGCAACGCACAAATCGTCATAACAATTAATGCCAAATCTCAAAACCTTAGGTAATACTGATACTGAGCAGAAACGACAGAACGGCCTTTCGCAAAGCGACGACAATAGCCCAATCAAGTCTGCAGGGAGGAGCATCCCGCACCATATCTGTAGTACCATTCAAATTTCTCAATTCTCAATCGATATAGCAAGCACTTCACGTCGCATAAGATTGAGTAGGAAATAAAAAAAGGCATAAGCCTCAAAGGCATCAAACCACACGATGAGGAATCAAGAAGGGAAGTGCTCCTAACAGCCTTGTAGCCTCTCGAAGATAAGTAGAGACGTCTCCATACCGATCCGCAAGACTCTACTAGACTTGCTCATGACTCGTGAGACCTAACTAAACCTAGTGCTCTGATACCATGTTGTCACGACCCAAAATCCACTAAGGGTCGTGATGGCGCCGGACACCGCTATCAGGCAAGCCAGCCATAAATACTTAATTAAATTCTCGTTTAAATAATTGTGAAAATTATGATTTTCCTTCCATTTGACTAGTAAAAGATAATCTTTACAAATAAATAAAAGAATGTTTAGAAGTTAATACAAAATACCCCATAATCATCCCAGAACCCGGTGTCACAAGTGCATGAGCAGTTTCTAGGAAATAATGTAATACAACAACCGTCCGAAATACAAATTGGACAGAAAAGAAAATACAATACAATACTCTGAAGGAGACTCTGCTGGTTCCGGGTCTTCTCGAGAGGTGCAGCTCACTTAAGTCTCTGTATCAACCATGCCGCTGCGCCCAACTAGGCCACTAGATATACATGTGCCTGTGCAACAAAAATGCACATCAAGTGTAGTATGAGTACAAAAACAACGTGTACCCAGTAAGTATCCCGTCTAACCTCGGAGAAGTAGAGACGAGAGGTCGACTTCGACAACGTGTACCCAGTAAGTCTCCAAATTCATAATCCATTATTTATCAATTATCTCAGACCAGGGAGGCAATGTCAATTTGTAAATCTCAAGCAAGCATTACAAGTATGCGCAAATCATGCCGAGGTCGTACGACCCGATCCAAATATTTAAACTGTGTACTGCCAGAGGGTCGAATGGCGCGAACCATAGATGCATCTATTACCCCGCTCGCGAATCATACATGCGACGCGGTCAAATATAAATAAACAATCACCCTGCTCGCGAATCATACATGCGACGCAGGTACACATAGAAACACCATTCAAACAGTCAGTCAAGACTTCATCAAGGAAACAATTATTCAAGGAGGTGTGAATTTCTCTTTTACTAAGAAGATGAAGTTTAATTCTTTTAGAAAGTCATTTGCCACTTCGGTATGATTTAAGAAATTTAAACTATCAATAAGGTTACAATTATCACAAGTAAAACATGATTTTGGGTCCTAGACTACCCGGACATAAGAATGATAATAGCTACGCACGGACTCTCGTCACCTCGTGCGTACGTAGCCCCCACAAATAGGAGCACATAACCAACTAACTCACCTATGGGAACAATTCCCTCTTACAAGGTTAGAAAGGAGACTCACCGCGCTCCGAAGTTCCATAACCGTTATTCCATGCCCTTCCGAAAACTCAAATCGATGCACATTGCTCCAAAACTAGCCAATAATTATGTAAACTCATTAATATATGATCAATTACTCATTATAATCCAATTTATAAAAATTCCTAACCCCGATCGAAAAGTTGACAAAATTAACCTCGGCCCCACGTGCCCGGATTCCGAAATTTTTTGAAGATAAAGTCTACCCATAACCTCACGAACTCAAATATATAATTTACTCCCAATTTCGTGCCCAAATCGTGGTCAAATTCCAAGAATACCAAATTTCTAGGTTTTTCTTCAAACCCCCAATTTTCACTAATTTCCCATGATTTTCCATGTTAAAATCTAGATATAATCGAAGTAATTAACTTGCAATAGGTGGAAATCACTTACCTTGACATGGATGATGAAAATGAAGCTCCAAAATCGCTCATAGGTCGGCTCCCATGGAGGAAATGAGATGAAATTAGCCAAACCCATTTCTTTACACTTATACACTGCCCAGACGACTCCTCTTCGCGTTTGCGAGACATCCGTCGCGTTCGCGAAGAAGAAAATTCCAAAAAACTTTTTTGTCAAACTCTTCTCAGACAGCCTCTAGTATAATGGCTATAACTTTTTGTACAAAACTCCAAATGACATATGGTTTAATGTTTTCAAAACTAGACACCAAGATCTACAACTTTCATGTTTTGGATATTTCCCAATTCCTTATCGATTTTGTGATATAAGTTGCCAAAGTCAGCCCTGTGCAACACAAGTTTCTTCATCATCTTACCGGACAGCCTGTAGTGTACCAGCCATAACTTTTGGTACACAAACCCAAATTCTAAATGGTTTACCTTTCGGAAAACTAGTCACAAAGGGCTACAACTTTTATTTTTGGATTATCTCCAAATTCCTTGTAGATTGTGAGATATGAGCCTCCGAAGTAAGACCTGTGCAACAGAGATTTCCTTCTTCGCGAACGCGAGGATCCGCTTGCGAACGCGATGAACAGAGTCCCTGAAGCCAAATCCTTCTCCGCGAACGCGGGAGGATCCTCGCGAACGCGAAGAACAACACCAGACACCAGCAACAGCTATTGCAAAACACCCCGAAATACCCCCGAGGCCCCCGGGGCCCCGTTCAATCACACAAACCAGTCCCATAACATAACACGGACCTGTTTGAGGCCTCAAATCACATCAAACAACATCGGAATCATGAATCGCGCCCCAATTCAAGTTTAATGAACTTTAGAACTTCAAACTTCTACATTCGATGTCGAAACCTATCAAATCACGTCCGATTGATCTCAAATTTTGCACACAAGTCACATTCGACATTACGGACCTACTCCAACTTCCAGAATTGGATTCCGACCCCGATATCAAAAAGTCCACTTCCAGCCAAACTCCTCAAAAACCTTTAATTTTCTATCTTTAGCCAAATGACTCCAAAATGGCCCACGGACCTCCGAATTCACTTCCGATCGCGCTCCCAATACCAGAATCACCATATGGAGCTATTCCCAAACCCGGAATCCCAAACGGACATTGATAACACTGAAATGCACTTCAACCCAAACTTATGAAATTCTTCCAAAAATGCTAACTTCCACAATAGGTGCCGAAACGTTCCCGGGTCTACCAAAACCGAATCCGGACATACGCCCAAGTCCGAAATTATCATACGAACCTGCTGGAACCTTCGAATCCCGATTCCGAGGTCGTTTACTCAAAAACCCAATCTTAGTCAATTCTTTCAACTTAAAGTTTTCGAAATGAGAATTCTCTTTCCAAATCTACTCTGAACTTCTCGAAATTCAATTCCGACCGTGCGTACAAGTCATAATACTTGAAGTGAAGGTGCTCATGGCCTCAAACTGCTGAACGACGCGCTAGAGCTCAAAACGACCGATCGGGTCGTTACAAGGATGAAGACGGAACTTGCTCCGACGACTGAGTTGGAGATGGCGGAGAGAGAAAAGAAGCGACGCCGCGGAGGTGGTGGGAGAAAGTTTGGGAAATTGCTGAAAAATCTTCTTTTATTCTAGAGGTTCGAAATCTGCTATCGACGAGACGACATTAGGGTTGTTCTTGAACAAAGACGACGGAGTTTGGGGCTGAGCAACTTGAAGATTCTGTTAATATATTTTCAATGTATCTCGTTGTATTCTATGTATTTTATTGTATTCATTGTCTTCTTTTTTTGTTATATTTCAATGTATCTCGCTGTATTCTATGTATTTTATTATATTCACTGTCTCGCCATATTCCATCAATGTATTCATAATTTTTTTTAATTTATATATTTTATGTATTCAGATTTATAATTGTGTTTGTTGAGTTATATTAGGAGTCTATTGTGTTAATTGATTCACTTTCCGTTTTAAAACAGCTGAATAGACCATGAATTGCGCTATTTACGTTACTGTATTCACAAATACATATCGTGAATACAGTCGAATACAATAATCAGTCTAGCTGTGATCTCCTGTTTCACGCCGTGAATACAATCGAGTACAGTCAAATACAATAATCTGTCTAGCTGTAATCCCCTGTTTCACGCCGAGAAAAAATGCTACTGTATTCATGAATACAATAGCTTAAATACATCCAATACACTCTAAAAAACCTAAAAACATTGCTATAGGAAGTAATATAGTAAATGATAGCTACAACTAGCTAATAACCACTAAAACATAATGGTTTCTGAAAATTTCTCATTTTTTTTCTACTCCTTTTGACCATTTATCTTTTTTGGGACCATTCATTTGTCCCAATGAAGCGTTGTATTGAATGACCCCGTAGAGTCCTCTCTATGGAAAGTCACAATAATTACTATCGTTTGCTTTTATTATTAGTAAAGAAAAAAACAATTGTAACATACAACCGTTTCGTTTTATCTTTTTTTTTTTTTTGCTAAACCGTTTCGTTTTATCAGTAAAGGCTAAGATACTATTATCTCTTCCCCTTTCATTTAGTTAACACTAGTATAAGAACCCGCACGATGCGCGAAAATTTAACAGAATGTTATTCTTATAAAATTATGATCTAATATATCATATTAATTTAATAAATATTAGTTGTATTTTATTATTTAATATAGTGTTAAGAAATATAATACAATCTATAAAAAATTAAAGGATACACATCATATAGTAATCAAATATATTATTTGTTCCTTTTTATTTTTAAAATTGAAATTAGCAAGTACTTAGTACTATTGATACTTTTCTTGAGTTTTATTTATTTACTTTTATTTTTTATTTAATTCAAAATGTAAATATCATAACATTATCTCAATCCCCCTCTTTTTCGTACATTCTTTTCTACTGTAAAACTTATTTGATTAGTTTTCAGATTTTGTAGTTTATTAAATATCTAAATAATGTAATATTATTTTTACTAAATTATAATTTTGAATTCATCAAGAGTGTGTTTGTATATATATATATATATATATATATATATATATATATATATATATATATATATATNACCATACCCCAAATTTGAATTGGCAATTTTTTATTTCTTTATTTTAGTTTTTTATTTAAAATAATTTTAAAACTCGAAATTGAAACTATTCTCCAACTTGAATAGGTAGGTTTTTTTAATTAATATTTTCATTTTTTTATTGTAGCTAATTTAATTTTTTTATTATTTTTTAATTTTAAAATAACTTTAAAACACCAACTATAAACTACTCCCCAATTTGAATGGGTAGTTATTTTTTTTATATTTTCATTTTTTAATATAGCTAATTATAATATATTTATATTTATTAATTCAAAAAGAGTAACTAATTAATTCAAAATTTAAAAAAGTTTTTTAGTTAAAAAGGTAGTTTATTTTGTCTTAACAATGACACTTGGCTTTTTGTGATTATGCCACTTGTCTTAATAATATGCTTTTGCCTCTCCTTTTATTATATATAGATTTTTTATATGTATTAGCTAAAAAAATAGTGTATTATCTAGAATCTCTTCCCCTTCCCTACAATTAACAACTATTAATATTTATTCTCTCTGTTCCAGTTTATGTGAACCTATTTCCTTTTTGGTCCGTTCCAAAAAGAATGAACCCTTTCTAAATTTGAAAACAATTTAGCTTAAACTTACAATTCTACTCTTAATGATAAGCTTTTATAACCACACAAACACTCTGGGGCCCTTTTTAACTTGTTTAGGACCACAAATTCCAAAAGTCTTCATTTTTTCTTAAACTCCGTGCCCAGTCAAACAGCTTCACATAAATTGGAACGAAGGGAGTACTAATTTTGCACCGGTTATTTTGATATTGCACCCGTTGAAATATATTGATGGCAAAATTCCGGGGAAGCGATTTTCAGAGTTTTGCGTTGTTTTATTTCACAAACCAAGTGAAGTCTATCTGTTCCTTGGTTATTCCCAGTATATCTTGTGAAGCCATTCCAGATGCAAAGTTGTTCCGGATCGCAACGTTGGTGTGCTATTTATCTTATGAATACCAGGTAGTTTCTAAGAATTCAAGAATAGGACACATTATTATTTTTTTACTTCACAAGATTTTATAAAGATTTTCTTATCTGGGATTAGTGTTCAGATTGAAGAATCATGTGTTTGTACTTGGATAGAAGAGTTCTTGTTGAATCAAACTGATCTTTTCTCTATTTCTCTTAAGCTGAGGTTAGCTTTTACCTTGAATAGTGCTTTACATCTTAAAGATGCTCAAAAGGGTTTTAAATTAGAAAGTGACAAAAGAATGTGTTTCGAAGGATTTTCAGAGTTGCCGCCTGATATTTGATTCCGGTGTGCCAGGTCACCGTTTATTTTTTTTAAAATAAGAATTTTCCTTCACAAACACATTTGACTCTAAAAACTGATTGCACCAGAAGTTCTAGGTAAGAGGGTTCATTTGACTCGGAAAAAAGGTGTTAGGCATTCCTCAAGTCCCGTGAAGGTCACGATTGCGTACATGATCTAGTTTAATAAAATTAAAGGGACTCTATTATGATTATACGAATCTAAAGATCTCAAAATGGAATAACGAGCTCTTGTGGTTTGAATCTCAGATATCTTCATTCTTTTGAAAATTTTTAATTAGAAAAGTTTCTATTTGAAATTCTAGGAGAATAAGACTATGGACTATGTTTGGATTATGATGTGCCTGATTCATTCTTTGTGTATAGGGAGTTTGATGGGATCTGATAAAGGGTGACAAGTGCACATTTTGAATATGTGTGTGTTATTTGTGTGAGTTGCGAGAGTTCTCACCGCTTTTAAAGTGAAAATATGCTCATTATATGTTTCTTATGTGCAGGAGCAAACTTGCGCGGAAAAGGATCAAATGGGAGAAGAAGTTGTGAAAAAAGAGTTGAAGAGAAAAGTCCGAGACATCTTTTTAATTACCATGCTTTTAGTTAGTAAACAATCAACTCATTATTCAATATTTTTGAAGGTTGATTACTTGAATTCTTGCGAAATTAGTGATTGTGATTAGTAGGCTAATTCCCTGTGGGATTCGACTCCAAACTTGTAAATCGGATTATATTTGCAATGATCGCTTGACCTCTTAGGAGGCATAGTTGGGCGTGATCATTATTTGGCACCGTTGCAGGGGAGTTAACGGTGTTATTAATTATGACTAGAAGAATCGCTAGAATTCGTAGTTTAGTCAGCTTTCTCGACTTGAAATTCATTATATTGAAACACTAACGTTTGTAGTCTTGTGTGTTACAAGTGCATTCCTAGAAACTCCTCATGCATTGGTGAATTGTAGGAAGCATTACCAGACCCTGAGAAAGCTTTCGAGGCACTAAATCGAGCAAACAAGAAAGACAAACGACAACAGAACTCAACAGAAGGAATCGAACTAGACATGGGGGACGTCAATGACAATCAAAACAACAGAAACAATGCGAATGACCCGAACAATCAGGATATGGCACTTCTTGTGCAGAAACAGCCTTGTATTATTAGGCACAACCCACCTCTGAAAATCTGGCAACCGCAAAAAGTCCCTCAGATACAAGCGGAATCATTTCAAATCACAAACAACATGCTACATTTATTGCAGAACAAGGGACTGTTCTCGAGGTCTTACAATGAATATCCTCAGCAGTATCTGAAAAAAATTTTTGTCGATTTGTGTCACGCAGACAAATGTGATATCGGAAGTAATAAGGTTGTTGTTGTTTCCATTCTCAATGATGGGAGAGGCTCAGACTTGGGAGGAATTAGTCAAGCAGTTTTTGAACAAATTCTACCCACCCAATAAGACTACCAAGCAAGTTGATGAGATATTGAGCTTCAGGCAGAAACCACCTGAAACATTGCAAGAGACATGGGACAGATTCAAAGGGATGTTGGTTAAGTGTCCACACTATGGCATTCCGAATCAGATATTGGGACAGATGTTTCACATGGGATTGGAAGACAGCTTGAAAGCCAATGTTGATGCTTCAACAGGCGGAGCATTTTTGAGCAAATCATTCAGAGAGTGTAAGGTTCTGCTTGATAAAATGGCTCAAAACTCATGATGGATGACAAGAGACACTATAATCACCCTTGTAGTTCACTCAGTAGCGCTGGATCCGAACAACTCCATAGCCGAGAATATTGCCACTTTAATGACTCAAATGAGTATCCTCACCAAGAAGATTGATGAATCATGCTAGAAGCAGGTACACATTGTTGATACGACTAATAGAGGATTATGCACAACATGCATTAACCAACCATATGTGTGCTCATGGAGCGGTACTACCAAGAAAATCTGAACTATGTGAGCAACTTTGGGGGCCAGATATAAGGTGGGCAGAATTGGGGATAGCAAAATCAGCAGTATAGACCAGCACAGTAGCAGTACAACTATAACAATAATAATCCTAGAGCTATACGACCACAGGATCAAGTTGTACCGTATCAAAGGCAACAGGGATACAATTAGAAGAATCAACAGTTAGGTTATTAACAACCTCAACAGCAACAGATAGAGAGACAAGATGATGGGTTGTTCGAAATTAAAGGAATGCTGCAACAGCTCATTGGGTCCAGCGGGAAGATGGAAGAAAAGGTCCACCAGCTGCAAGAAAAGGTAGTATCACATGACTCAGCTATCAAGGGCATTGAGGTTCAATTAGAGAAGATATCCATGGCTCTTAATAATCGTCCTACAGGGACATTACATGCAGACACACATATCAATCCTAAGGAGTAGGGCCCGAAGCAGTTGATGGCTGTAATTCTGAGAAATGGTAGAGATCTTGATCTAGAGCAAGAAATTGCTCGAGCAAGACGATCAACTGAAATACTTGTGCTAGTACCACTTGATATAGATGAGTCACTTGATTTAACAGAGGTAACAGTGCAACAGGCCCAAGAGGAAACTAGCAAAGAAAATGAGATGGCAAAGGAGACTTAGCAAGTGGAAGAGAATGTATCAGAAAAAGTGCCTAAGCATGATTCAACTCAAGTATAGGAAGGAAGCGACCTCCAGCACCCTTCCCGCAGAGGTTGGCTAAATATCAGAAGGATGAGCGGTACAAGAAATTCATGGCGATGTTGAAGTAGATTCAGGTGAACATTCCTCTGATAGATGTCTTACGAGAGATGTCAGGTTATGCAAAAATAATGAAGGACTTGATGTCTCGCAAGTTTAATTTTCAAGAACTAGCCACTGTCACATTGGCCCAGACTTATATAGTGCTGTGGTGGCAAGACCAGTATCTGAAAAGCTATCCGACCATGGAAGTTTCACAATTCCATGCACCATAGGCAGTTATGCTTTTGCTAAAGCATTGTGTGATTTATGGGTGAGCATAAACTTGATGCCATTGTCTATCTATAAAAGGTTAGGCATTGGAAGAGAAAAACCCACATCCATGTCACTACAGCTAGCCGACCGAACGGTTAAGAGGCCATCAGGTATACTTGATGATGTACTTGTGCAGGTTGGAAAGTTTATGTTCCCGGCAGATTTTGTCATTCTAGACTACCCGGTTGAAGAGGAGATTCCCATAATTTTGGGAAGGCCTTTCTTGGCCACAGGGAGAGCTCTGATTTATTGTGAAACTGGGGAGCTAAATATGAGACTAAACAATGAAGAAATAATACTCAATGTGCAGAAGTCTATGCGGCGACCCAGTGATTTTGCTAATTTCTCTCTGATTGAAGTAGTGGATGTGATTCTGGAGGAGGGAGATGAGGCACTGAATGCAAAAGACCCCCTAGCAGCCTGCCTCATGAACTTACAAGAGGCAGATGGTGAGGACTTGGCGGAGTGGATTTTGGTCCTTGAAGGCCAAGGGTACTGAAAAAAAGAGCTCGAATTCGAGCCTTTACACTTAGAAGAAAGAAAGACCCCTCCAGCTAACCATTAATTGAAGAGCCACCACAGTTGGAGATAAAACTATTACTGTCTCACCTCAGGTAGGCTTTCTTAGGACCGAACTTAACTTTACCCGTTATTATCTTATCTGGTTTGTCAGATGTGCAGGTAGAATAGCTTTTGCAAGTTCTGAAGGTAGAATATCAGCCCAACTTTTTGTATGCATAAGATTCTACTGAAAGATGGGCATGTAACGATCCGGCCGGTCATTTTTAGAATTTATGCCCCGATCCCCTATTAACTGCCTTCCCCGTGTTTATTTTTGCCATTTTGAATTGCCGGGATGTTCGGTTTTGAGTTTCGGAGAGTTTTAGGACACTTAGTCCCTAAATGAGAGTTTGAGATTTGGGAAATTTGACCGTAGTCGGAACAGTGTGAAGACAGCCTCGGAATGGGTTTTCGATGGTTTCGTTAGCTCCGTTGGGTGATTTCGGGCTTAGGGGCGTGTTCGGATTGTGTTCTGGAGGTCCGTAGCTAATTTAGGCTTGAAATGCCGAAAGATGGATTTTTGAAGTTTCCGGTTCGATAGTGAGATTTTGATCCGAGGGTTGGAATGGAATTCTGGAAGTTGGAGTAGCTCCGTGGTGTTGAATGTGACATGTGTGCAAAATTTCAGGTCATTCGGACGAGGTTTGATAGACTTTTTGATCGAAAGCGTATTTTTAGAAATTTGGAGTTCCTAGGCTTGAATCCATGGTTAATTTGAAGTTTCGATGTTGTTTTAGGTGTTTTAAGGATTGGTACAAGTTTGGATAGTGGTATTAGACTTGTTGGTGCCTTTGGTTAAGGTCCCGGGGGCCTCGGGATGATTTCGGATGGTTGACGGGAGGTTTTAGAGTGGTTTGAAGCAGCTGAAGCTGCTGGTATCTGTCATAACCGCACCTCCGGTTTGGGTTCCGCAGGTGCGGCGCCACAGAAGCGTCTCAGTAGCCGCAGAAGCGGGAATGGGGAAGTTCAGTAGGAACTGCAGAAGCGGTGGAATTTCCGCAGGAGCGGTACCGCATCTGCGGAAGGGGAGTTGCAGAGCGGAAATTGGCCCTTAAGTGATAAGTCGCAGATGCGACCTTTGTTCCGCAAATGCGGGACTGCAGAAGCGGTCCCAAGGCCGCAGATGCGGAAACAGCTGGGCAGCAATGTTTTAAAAGAGGTTTCGCGACTTTGGGGTTTATTTCCACCATTTTTAATCGTTTTTGGAGCTCTTGAAGGGGATTGAAGAGGGATTCGAGAGGAATCACTTGGAGGTAAGATTCTTGGTCTTAAAACTCGTTTTTTATGTGAAAACTATCTAGTAAATCATGGAATCTAGGCCTAAAATTGAAGAATTAGGGCTTGAGATTAAGACACTTTAAAATGAGAATTTGAGGGGTCATTTGGACTCCGATTTCAGTGTTCTTGGTATGTACGAACTCGTGAGAGTGTGAGGATTCTGGAAATATAAAGTTTACCCGATTCCGAGACATGGTCCCGAGGGGCATTTTGGTCATTTTACCTAATTTCGCATATTAGCTTAGAATTTCTTTGTAGAATCAGTTATTTGAAGTGTTATTTACATTATGCAATTGAATTAAATAGACTTGGGCCATTTGGAATCGAGTACTCGTGGCAAGAACGTGGTCTCGGGTTGATTATTAAGCCGGTTCGAGGTAAGTGGCTTGTCTAACCTTATGTGGGGGACATTTCCCCTTAGGATTGATATTGTGATAATTGAAATGCCTTGTACGTGAGGTGGCGAGTGCATACTCTTGCTAATTTTTGGAAATCCGTTTTTTCATTAAAAATAGCCTTAAATTGTGTTCTTCCTTTTTCTTGCTTGCACCATTTGGGAATTTAGCCTGCTGTTAGTCTAGAGAAGCATGTCTGATTGACTAAATTGCTCTATTTGCCTTAACTGCCTTATTTGTATTACGTGAAGCATGCTAGGTTAGAATTATCTATTTTGCCATGGTATGAAGTTGAGCTTAATTTGAGAAATTCCTTTTTGCTATTGTTGTGCGTTTATTTTGGGGCTACGGGAAGGCATCTCGGGAGACCCCCGTACGTATTCATGATCGAGCTGAGGTGAGGGATATCGAGAGATCCCTGGCACATATATTGAGGATACTAAGAGATCCTCGGGATACCAAGAGATCCCTGGCATATATTGAGGATACCAAGAGATCCTCGGGATACCAAGAGATCCCTGGTATATATTGAGGATACTAAGAGATCCTCGGTTATTATCCTTGTGTTTGTTTTGCCTCTGTATCAGTTGTAGTTATCTATATCATGTGATATTTTTTACTGTTGCACTTATTTATACTGCTCTTATATCTACACTATTGAACTTTATATTATTATTTAATCTCAGTAGGGCCCTGACCTTCCTCGTCACTACCCGATCGAGGTTAGGCTTGGCACTTACTGAGTACCGCTGTGGTGTACTCATGCCCTTCCTGCGCATATTTTTTTTCATGTGCAGATCCATGTACCTCTACTCAGACTTACCATCCTTGAGGCGAGGCGATATTACGGACACTTCGAGGTATATCTACTGCGTCCGTAGACCGAGGAGTCTCTCTCCATTCTCTCTTATAGTGATTAGCCCTTTTATCTTTACTGTTGATGTAGACTTTCCGGAGTTAGAGCATTTTACTATATTCGTAGCTTGTGATTCATGGGTTTCGGGGTTTTGGGAACATGTATGAGTTTTAAGAGTTAACGTTGTGTATTCCGGGCGGCACTCTTAAACGTTGTTTATTTACTTTATCTCTGCTTTAACTTATTTTTCTTCCGCAAATTTGGTTTATTTTCCGCATTTTAGGCTTACCTAGTCGTAGAGACTAGGTGCCGTCACGATGGTTCACGGAGGGCGAACCGGGGTCGTGACAAGTTGGTATCAGAGCTCTAGGTTCATAGGAGTCATGAATCACAAGTCGGTTTATTAGAGTCTCGCTGATCGGTACGGAGACGTCTGTACTTATCTACGAGAGGCTATGTAACTATTAGGAAAATTCCGCTTCGTTTGATTTCCTTGTCGTGCGAGATTTTTGATATCACAATTCTAAACTTCTGTCTTCTATTCTCTCACAGATGGTGAGGACACGTTCTACTCGAGATGATCAGGCACCCGCGCACCCTACTGGAGACGTTAGGGCGTGGCCGGGGTAGAGGTCGAGGACGCGCTCGTGGTGCAGCCAGAGCACCCGCACGAGCTGCCGCCGAGGTACCACCAGTAGTACCAGCCGGAGCTCAGACACCTGATGCGTCTGCTACTACTTCTCCAGCACTCCAGGAGACTTTGGCACAGTTTATGACTATGTACACCACTCTAGCTCAGGCAGGGTTGCTTCCCCTTGCTGCAGCTACATCCCAGGCCAGGGGAGGAGCACAGACTCCTTCCGCCCGCATTCCTGAGCAGCGAGTGCATATTGATCAGGTTCCAGAGGCTATTCCTGTACAGCCGGTAGCCCCAACTCAGCCCGAGGAGAGGGCAGTAGCTTCAGAGGAGGAGCAGAAGAGGCTTGAGAGGTTCAAGAA
>NW_017675106.1:74760-75830 GCF_001879085.1 Nicotiana attenuata
TTGAAGATACATGAGAAGAATTATCCTGTCCATGATCTTGAGTTAGCTGCCATTGTTCACGCCTTGAAGATATGGCGTCATTATTTGTACGGCGTGCCTTGTGAGATATATACTGATCACCGGAGTTTGCAGCATCTGTTCAAGCAGAAGGACCTTAATTTGCGTCAGAGGAGATGGCTAGAGCTGCTGAAGGATTATGACATCACTATCTTGTATCACCCAGGCAAGGCCAATGTGGTGGCCGATGCTTTGAGCCACCGGGCAGAGAGTTTGGGGAGTTTGGCTTATTTACCAGCAGTAGAGAGGCCTATGGCGATGGATGTTCAGGCCTTAGCCAGCCAGTTTGTGAGATTGGATCTTTCAGACCCCAGTCGAGTTCTAGCTTGCGTGGTCTCTCGGTCTTCCTTGTTTGATTGTATCCGGGAGCGGCAGTTTGATGACCCTCATTTTCTTTTCCTCAAGGACAAAGTGTTGCATGGCGATGCTTGAGATGTGACTATTGGTGATGATGGAGTATTGAGGATGCAGGGTCGAGTTTGTGTACCCAGTATTGATGGGCTTCGGGAGTTGATTCTAGAGGAGGCCCATAGTTCGTGGTATTCCATTCATTCGGGTGCCGTGAAGATGTATCAGGATTTGAGGCAGCAGGTTGAAATAAAAGGGGTTGTTTGTTAAATACCCATTTAATTGATTAAACAATTATTATAAAAAAACTGATTTTCATGCCTAGAAATGTTTTAAAATAACTACTTAATATTCTAAAAATATAAAAGGCTGTTTCAAGGTAAAATAATGTGATAATGCAAGCATAGGCTATAATTGCAAAATAATTGCAATTGTGACCTAAAAAATACAAATGTGGTTATTATGCAATAATTGAAACTCAGTACAAATGCAATGATAAAACTTAAGCGAAAAGTTATTATAAAACTATTTGTAACGCAATCAGTAATATTTATAATAAAATGCTGGGATAATTTAATTAAAATCATTTTAAAAACTGCAGAATTTGTGTGAAAATTACTAATTGATGCCAATGCATAGTTTTGAAAATATTATAGAAAAAACTT
>NW_017675107.1:0-33745 GCF_001879085.1 Nicotiana attenuata
AAAAAAAAAAGGAAAGGGAGATAACTTATGTCAAACTCTTATAGAGCTTTATAAATTCAGCCCAGATGAAAAAAAAAAGCTTGTTTAAGAAACTCTTTTGGAGAAAGAACAAGTATGAGAGATGAACAAGATTTAGAATTTTTCTATATCTTTATCTTCTTGCAATTACCCATTATGAATAATTAGTAGTTTTATTTTAGTTTTTCATTGAGTAGCTAATTCCTTGTCTAGGTTTTGATGGAACTATGAACGGATAACTTCTTGATTATTTATATAGTTTGCCAGTTAATTCTATTTGTTCAACTACGTGCTTGTTGGTAGTTCAATTGAGGATCTAATTCGCTATGCTATTTAGTGTGCATACTCGGGAGAGAGTGCATTTAGGATCAATTGTTCTTAACAACACCACTTCCAAAGTATAAGAGGGAATTATAACTTCGGGTTTAAAGGGCGGGATTAGGATAATGAAAGCCTTGTATGCAATCTAAAGTGAGCTGTAATAAAACAATAGCACTAGCAGTAACTCGGGAGAAGAGCGTCTAGTAAATTAATGTAATTACTCGGGACGAGACTTTATGGAAAGAGGAGAGCGCTCATGATTGATAGAGAATGCTTTGGTGATTCTTGTGAATCATAATCGGCAAGGGATTCCATCAATCAGGGGAATCATAACCTTAGAACTTCTCTTAATTGTTTTTTACAACCTTAATCATAGTTAGTTTTCAGCTGTTATTTAACTGTCATTTCGTAGTTAGTAGAAATACCATCAAATCGTTATTCACAACGTTTAGGAAGTTGATTCCGTGGAATTCGTAAGTTAACGAAAGTAATTGACTAGGTTAATTCCTCGTGGGTTCGACTCTAGGTAAATACTTCAGATTATATTTGCAACGAACCGCGTGGTCTTTTTATAGGCATGAGTTTGGCCGTGTCAATTTTGCGCCGTTGCGAGGATTAACGGTGGTTTCAATTACATTGAAAGAGAATCATACAATTCTTAGTGTAGTAGTTTTCTCTATACCAATGATATAATTGAATATTTTAACGAGGTTTGTTGAACTTGGTTGCACAGGTGCATGCCTAGAATCAACGAGACTGGTGAAGTATTCGAAGCTCTATCAGATCCCGAAAGTTTCAAAGGCCTTGAACCGGCCACACCGAAAAGCAAACAACACAAAACACTAAACAAATCCGAACCGAACATTCGGGAGATCCGAAAATAATCACTGGCACCCTCCTGTGCCAGAGGGGTGCTCTTCTATGACTGGCACGAACCCACGCTGAAAAATCTGGCCACAGCGATTGTCGTCCCGCAGATACAGGCTGATATCATTCCAATCAACGAATAACTGCCTGCACTTGTGAAAACAGGGACTATTTTCGGGGTCACAAGTCGAGATCATCAGCAGCACTTGAAGAATTCCTCAGATATGCAAAACCCGAAAGGCGATAGCCCAACGTAACTCAGAAGCATCAACGCTGTTGTTTGTTTCCATTTCCAATTACTCAGTGAACGGAGTGCCAGACCTGGCTAAACTCACTCCCCATATTTCATAACAATTGGAAGGAGTTAGTCAAACATTCACAACAAGGTTCAACCACCCAACGAGCGGCTGGCTCAACAAATTGATTAGAATTATTTTAGAGTTTTAAACCAGAGACAATGGAGACACTGCATGAAACATTGGAACGCTTATAAGGGGAATGCTGTTATTGTGCGCACCAGGTATTTCCCAGATCTGATGTTGGGTACATACACGTCATTTTCCTTGGGGGTTGCTCGAATAGTCTGAACGAAAATAGTTCAATGCTGTTCAGCTTGAGTGGGAGCGATTTTTTTGTGAGCAATAAACATGAAGAGAGAATGGGCCAGAGTCTGCTTTACAAAGGATGGCACAGAATTCGGGATCGGATACCAAGATATGCACCTATACCCAGTGGTTCAGCTCAGTGCCTTTAAGATCCATCAACTCTATGGCTGAAAATATGGCCACTTATTGGACATGAGATCGAGTATCACTCACCAAACAGGTGGAAGCAGTCATCGAAGGGGTAAACAGAAAGCAGCAGGCTACAACATCGTGAGACACTACAATGGGGTCATCTTGCATTAGTCAACCAATTTGTAAATCAGTGGAATGTTAGAACATGATCATCAAATCACTACCCTGAAGACATGAAATTATGTGTCTTAAGTGTATGGAGGCCAAGAACAGGGGTGTCAAATTTGGGGGTCAGCTATAGGAGCAGGCCTACAGGGCCAGTCGCCACAGTTGCAACAATGGGAGAGGACTGGGAGGTATGGGAGACTTCTTAATAATATGGCACCTTGCCAACAGGCCACAGGGATGATTAATCAGGTAATCGAGGCAGCAGGGGTACACCTCAGGACGCAGTAGCAGCAGTGGTGGAACGACAGGGAAGATGGGTTGTTGCTAGAGACTTGAGGCAATGGATGCAGGCAGGTTTATTGGCTTTCGTCAATGCAAAAATAGTGAGAGAGTAGATGGCACATGTTCAGCTTATCAAGAGATAGTTGAAGGTGCAGATGGGCCCAAATTTCGATGTGTCTCCTGAACATCGTCCTCATGGGAACATAGAGTACCCTGCAGAGCATCCTGCAGATGTGGATAGTCCAACGATGCTAACAGTGCAGTGAATGAGATCAAGTCCCTTGAACCGTGGCATGTGCAGTGAGTCGCTATGCCAATGACAGAGATTTTAGAGTGGTAGAGGGCCAAGAAGGGCTCGAGGAAACCAGACAGGCGAGACCCTCAGAAGCCAGTGGCCCGCATGATGACGCTGGGATGTAGTCAACGAAACTGAGACCAGAGTGGGTGTACAGTCCCGCCTGCCCAGGAATGAACATAACATTCAGAGATGATGGGGCTGGAGAAAGAAGGAGATCCGGAACTCAGCTAGTTCTCGAGGCTGGCAGCTATTGATTAAAGAAGCAATCCAAGATTAATTGGAGAAGAGAGGTCCTACCCTCGGGCTCAAGTAAAAGGCTGAGAAAAGTACCAAAAGACGTGAGATGATACAAAATTCTTAGTGCTAAACTCCAGTAAAATCCCATTGGAGTGTGATGCTTTGAAAGAGATGCCATCGGAGTATAATGCAAAACTGATGATGGACTTAAATGGTCCAAAATTTCAAGACTTGGCCAGCAGTGTAGCATCTTACGGCAGACCCTGCTAGTGCAGTGGTGACAGACCAATTGCTGAAAAAGTCTGTCTGAACGCCAGGGGACTTTACAATTCCGTTGCACTATGTGTAACTTTGCTTTTACTAAGGAACTGTGTGATCTAGGGGCCAGCCATAAATCTTATGCCCTGGCGATTTATAAAGAAGGCTGGGGATTGAGAGAGCTAGACCGCCACCTTTATGTTGTTACAGCTGGCTGACAGGAACTGTAAAAAAAGAACCCTAATGGTATCCTAGATGGTGTGGTTGATTGCAGGTAGGAATGTTGTGTTCCTGCAGATTTTGTGATTTAGACTGCAAAGTGAATGAGGAGATTCTCATATTTTGGGAAGGCCATTCTTGGTCACTGGGAGAGGCTCTCATTTATTGTGAGACGCGGGTAGTCAAGATAACTGAACGACGAAGAGATACATTCATGTGAGAATCTATGAGGCGACCAAAGTGAATTCGCCAATTGCTCTCTCTTATTGATGTCGTTGATAGTAATTGTAGAAACTAATGAATGATAAGTTGACAATTGAGGACCCCTTGCTGCATGTTTGATGAATTTTAGATGAGGTTGAAGTGGAGAAGAACTGGCAAATCGGTGGGTGTGGCATTAAGAGGACAGAGGGTTCTTGGAATAGAAACTCTTGAATTTGAGCCCTTGCACTTGAAAATAGAGAAACTCCTCCAGCCAAGCCATCCATTGAAGAACCAGCAAAGCTGGAGCTGAAGCCACTGCCCGCCCATCTCAGGTACGAGTTCCTTGGACCTGACTCCACATTACCTGTTATTATCTCATCTAGTTTGTTAGATGTGCAGGCACAACAATTCTTGCAGGTACTCAGGGAGTGTAAGACTGACATTGGGTGGACCATGGCAGACATAAAGGGGATCAGCCCCGCCTACTGTATGCACAAAATTCTGCTGGAAGAGGGCCACAAACCTTCCAGGGAACACCAAAGAAGGCTGAACCCCAACATGAAGGAAGTGGTGAAGAAAGAAGTGATAAAGTGGTTATATACGGGAATCATTTTCCCAATCTCTGACAGAAGCTGGGTTAGCCCGGTTCAATGTGTACCTAAAAAGGGTGGCATGACGGTAGTTAAGAATGACGACAATGAACTGATCTCTATGAGAACTGTCACGGGCTGGAGAATTTGCATGGATTACAGGAAGTTAAATCTAGCCACCTGGAAAGACCACTTCCCACTTCCCTTCATTGATCAGATGTTAGACAGGTTGGTAGGGAGGTCACACTTCTGTTTTCTGGATGGGTACTCAGGATACAATCAGATTTCCATTGCACCAGAGGACAGAGAGAAGACCTCCTTTACTTGCCTATATGGCATCTATGCCTTTCGAAGGATGCCTTTTGGCCTATGCAATGCACCCACCACATTCCAAAGGTGCATGATGGCCATATTTACTGACATGGTAGAGGACATAATGGAGGTGTTCATGGATGACTTCTCAGTGGTGGGGAACTCTTTTGATGAGTGCCTGATAAATCTGACTCGTGTGCTGAAACGGTGTATCGAGACTAACCTGGTTCTTAATTGGGAGAAGTGCCATTTTATGGTATAAGAGGGCATAGTCTTGAGGCACCGGGTGTCAAGCAAAGGAATTGAGGTGGATCGTGCTAAAGTGGATGTGATAGCAAAGCTAACCCCTCCAACTTCAGGCAAAGCAATCAAGAGCTTCCTCGTGCATGCCGGTTTTTACCGGAGATTCATAAGAGACTTCTCAAAAATTGCCAACCCTCTCTGTAAGTTGTTAGAAAAAGATCACCCCTTCTTGTTTTCTGATGATTGCAGGGTAGCATTTGAGGAGCTGAAAAAGAGACTGGTCACAGCCCCAATCATTATTGCCCCCGATTGGGAGCAGCCATTTGAACTCATGTGTGATGCTAGTGACTACGCAGTAGGGGCAGTGCTGGGACAACGGGAAGACAAATTAATGCATCCAATCTACTATGCAAGTAGAACGCTGAGTGGAGCCCAGCTGAACTACACTATGGCGGAGAAGGAGATGTTGGCGGTGGTGTTTGCTTTCGATAAATTCAGATCATACCTGATTGGCTCTAAGGTAATTGTATACACTGACCATGCAACTCTCAGGTACTTAATTGAGAAGAAGGAATCTAAACCGCGCCTATTCGTTGGGTGCTGTTACTCCAAGAGTTCGACCTCGAAATTCGTGACCGTAGGGGCACGAAAATTCAAGTCGCTGATCATCTATCACGACTTGAGGGAGCTGAAAATTCAACTGAGGTTGAAGACATTCTGGAAACCTTTCCAGACGAGCAACTGCTCGCGGCCAATCTTGAGGAAGTGCCATGATATGCAGACTTTGCAAACTACCTGGCGTGTGGTATAGTTCCTTATGATCTGTCCTCAGTACAAAAGAAAAAGTTTTATCGTGACTGCCGCATGTAATATTGGGATGAACCTTACCTATTTCGAATATGTGTTGATAATATGATCCGGTGGTGTGTCCCCGAGATAGAACAATCTTCTGTTTTGCAGGCATGTCATGCATCAGCATATGGAGGGCATTTCGGAGGAGTTAGGACAGCTGCGAAAGTGCTAGAGGCCGGTTTCTATTGGCCAACAGTGTTCAAAGATGCACCAATGGGTGAAGGGCTGCAATGAATGTCAGCGAACTGGGAACATTTCCCGGCGCCATGAGATGCCCATGAACCCGATTCAAGAGGTAGAAGTGTTTGATGTCTGAGGTATTGACTTCATGGGTCCTTCGTCAGCTCCTTTGGGAATAAGTACATACTTATTGCTGTAGATTATGTGTCCAAATGGGTAGAAGTTGCAGCATTTCGCACTAATGATGCAAGAGTAGTGGTGGGGTTTTTGAAGAAGAACATATTCACCCATTTTGGGACACCGAGAGCTATCATCAGTGACGGAGGTACCCACTTCTGTAATCGAGCCTTTGAAAAGTTGCTAGCGAAGTATGATGTGCGTCACAGGGTGGCAACACTGTATCATCCGCAGACGAGTGGCCAGGTGGAAGTGTCTAATAGAGAGATAAAGAGTGTATTGACCAAAACAGTAAACGCCACAAGAACTGATTGGGCGAAGAAGCTAGATGATGCACTCTGGGCTTATAGAACTGCTTTTAAAACACCAATTGGTATGTCACCATATAAGTTGGTGTTTGGGAAGGCTTGCCACTTACCGGTGGAATTTGAACACAAAGCTTGGTGGGCACTGAAATAGCTGAACCTAGACATTGAAGTTGAGGGCACAACGAGAATCACTGAATTGCATGAGCTTGACGAGTTCAGACATCTTGCTTTTGAGAGCACAAGATTGTACAAGGAAAGATTGAAGAGGTTGCACAACCAGAAAATTGTTGGGCGACATTTCAAACCTGGGGACATGGTATTGCTCTATAACTCACGATTACGGTTGTTCCCTGGTAAGCTTAAGTCACGATGGTCTGGTCCATTTCGAGTGGTCGAAGTCTTCCCTTCAGGGGCTGTGGAAATTGCCTCAGAGAAAGACTCTCGCACATTTAGAGTCAATGGGCAGTGATTGAAGCTATATGTAGGTATGAGTGTACCAAAAGAAATGACAGAGATCAATCTCACGGAACCTCAGAGGTCGAGCGAACCATAAATGCGCATATCTGCGTCGTGCCGCGACGTTAAATCGGGCGCTGCATGGGAGGCAACCCACGAATGTTGTGGTTAGTGTTTTCTTGTAACTTCCAATACAAAAAAAATGTCAGCACCGCGACCGCGATAGAGGCCAGGCATTCTGCCTCAACATCGTCGAACCCACCGCGACCGCGGTGGGACCGCGGTAGAACTGCGGTGGGACGTGACTTTTCTGCCTCCAATTTTTAAACCCACCGCGGCCGCGGTGGGTCTAGGTAAATTTTTTTTTATTTTTTTTATTTCCCCCCCCCCCCTTCTTTCTTCTTCCTTTTCTTTTATTTTTATAACTCCTAATTAAATAACTCAAACCACCCGACCCCCTCTCTGTTTCTTATTCTCTATCTCTCTAAGCCCTAAGCCCCAAATCCCTCTCTTCTTCTTCTTCTTCTTCTTCAATCATCCCACTTCCCCCATCTCCATTGCTCTCACCTTTCTTCCATTAAGGTATGCCACTCACTTCTCTTCTCTCTTTTCTTTTTGTATTTTGTTGTAATATATGCTAGCCTAGCTTTGTAATGTTGTAGTAATTTTGTGTAGATTTGTGTTAGTTTCTTCTTGTTTGTCTTTTGAATTTCGTTTTTGAGAATGATTGGTGAAGGGCTGTATGTTTCTTATGGTGAAAAGGTGTTTTTTGGTGAGTGATTGAATGAAATATTGTAGGGTGTAATGGTGTAGTGGTATATTGTATTTAGGGAGGATTTGATGTCACATTATGGGCTATATGTATACAGATTTTGGCTTGCCCACAAAGTGTTTGGAAAATTGCCCCAATGGAGTTATAAGGACTAATGTGACATGGTTGTGGTGAAGTCTGAGTAACCACCTATAGTCACACATTTCACCCACTCACTAATAGGCATTTCTCTGTTTGACAGGTCAAAAGAGTTCATCTTGGAAGCGACGCACCACTGGGTCCCCCGCTAGTGGGCCGGGTAGCTCCTTGAGAGCTAGGAGCCAAGCTAGTGTGCCTCAGTTTGACAACACTAAGTTTGTATCGAAACTGGCGGAGGACCGGTATAATGCAAAGGCAGCAAAGAAATTGCTACATGAGGTGCGTATTGACCGACAAGCCTTAGAGGTGGAATGCCCGAATATCTTCAACGAGTTGAGGAGGTGTCAGTTGGACATCTTCTTCGAGGTACCGGAGGAGGCCAATGTTCGAATAGTTAGGGAGTTCTATGCCAATTGCCCGGAACATGAGAATGGGGTTGTTACTGTGCACAATACCCGGGTAGATGCTTCCATCGAGACCATCCGCCGGGTGTACCAGCTGCCAGTGTTCAGGGGGGAGTCTGATGATTATCGTACTTTTAGCTCAACACGAGCCTTGTGGCCAACTCTTCTGGAGACTATCTGTGTGCCAGACAGAGACTACATGTGGATAAAGGCCGGTATCACACTTAACTCCTAGTCTCTCACTTGGGAGGCTAAGTGTTGGCTCACCATTATCAACAGTCGGCTGTTACCCTCCAGTAACACGACCGATGTAAATCTACCACGGGCGTCAGCAATCTATTGTTTCATGGCCCACAGGGATTTTGATGTGGCCAGACTCCTCCATGACGAGATGCTCATTAGATCACCCGAGTTACTCAAGGGCTTCTACTTCCCTTCTCTAGTAACCAGGATGTGTCATCTTGCTAGAGTCCCTGAAGACCCTAGAGTTGATGGGAAATTACTACTGAAAGCCCCGTTCTTGGCAAGAAAAATCAGAATTGGGATGGAGCCGGTGGTGAATGTTGATGACTCAGATGATGAATCTGATGATGATGATGATGCGGCAGCTGAGGTCCCACCACCTCCGAGAGTGGAAGAGGCAGGCCCATAACAGCCACGCCGGAGCACCTGCATGACAGCTTTGGAGCAGGAGGTGGCTGGTTTGCATACCTCAGTCACTGATTTGGGTGCCCGTGTAGATGCGGTGGCTGACCGGCACGAGAAGTCGAAAAAGAAATACTTAGGCTGGTTGAGAGCTCTGGGTCGTGCTTGCAATGTGAACCCAGACACCGTCTCCTATCAAGAGTGATCCTTCAGGGAAGTTCCATTACCTCACTGTTCTTTAAGTTTTTAAGCCATGAGGACATGTCTTCATTTTAAGTGTGGGGTGGGGGATACTTCATTGTATGTATGTAATTGTAACAATTGACTGTTTGATTTTGTTTTGTTTTGTTTTGCTTTAATTGTTTTGGTGTTTGAGTGTTCATTAGGTAAGTTAAAATAGTAAGTGACTTGTCCCGATGATGGATCTCTTTCGGCGGGGTTCTTGAGGGACTAAGTCGAGAGAAAAAAAACAAAAAAAATGGAATATGGAGACTCTTCCTGATGACGGATCCTTTAGACAATTTTCTTGAGGGAAGTAGTCTAGAGAAAATACCAAAAAGATTTTTTTTTATTTATTTTTCTTTCATTTTAGGTAGTGTAGTAACTCCCCCTTGGTTTTTCTTTGGGCCAAGAATCTTTTCCAAGGGTTTATCTTGAACCGGGTGTAGGTAGTTTTTGCTCATTTTGTTTCTTTTTAGTTTCTAGTTTAGGATTAATGGGCTACGAGCGAAAATGGAAGGAGAAACCCTTAGCGTGGATACACCTGAACACAATAGACAATAGAGTGTAACGCTTAGCCTCAGGGGTTGATTCTTTCTGAAGTACCTTAAATTGCATGTTTGTCACTGACTTGAATACTCAGAAGAGAATGTCTTGATAAGCCAATCTGCAATGAGTCATATGCCATGTGTGTGTGAGTTTTACTGTATTCCATGATTCACATTTGATGCCTAGAACTTGCCCTGTGTGTTTGCAAAGCGAAATAGTAGTTTCATTCAGTTTTAGAAGTGATATAGGCATTTCTTTGTAAGCCAGACATATAACGTAAACCCACCTGAATATAATACATCTTAGCTAACCCCGTTGAGCCTATAAGCCTATTTCTTTGGCAACCACATTGAGAACCTTACCCAATTTTTTGAATAGCCTGCTGTTTGAACCCTTTTACCTCCCTTAAGCACTTGAATGGTATTGAAATTACGCAAAAGCAAAAGTGTGGGGTGGTGGTTTGGTTTTTGAGTGGAACCATTGAAATAGAGAAAAGGTGCAGAGTTTTTGAACAGTAAAAGAATAAGAACCACAGAAAAAAAAAAAAGAGAGAGATGAGCCAACGTATTAATCGATAAATGGTGGTTTGTTATAATTGCACCTAATGGATGGGGATGTTTTAAATAGAAAAGTGGTGGAATGTTTGTTTGGCCTAAGTATGGTTTTAAAGGTTGATGTAATTGTATTAAAAGTGCTTAGGGAGGTTAGTCACTATATCCAAATATATCCTACCCGTTCCTTAGCCTACATTACAACCAAGTGAGGTCCTATTGATCTTAAACTGAGTGGGCTCGATTAGTAGAGTAGTACACTACGGGCAAGCTTATGGCGCATCTTTGTGGCATGTGAATATTCTTTTTGAGAGTGAGCAAACTTTGTCTATCTAAGTTCTTGGTTGTTCTAAATATTATCATACGTGGGACTACTCTCTTGTGTGATGTGAGGGCATGTGATTCACAAAAGAAAGGTAAGTCTTGACTCTTGTATAGAGTAGTTTGAGTGAGTGCGAATGTTACGTGGTACGAGAGACTCGATTGTTGAGGCAAAGGTTGTTCACTACTAGGTGCAACATTGGTAAATTGTTCAAGGTGTGATTCGTCAAGGGAAAAGCTTAGGGAAGGATCATTGTTAGAATGTGGCGTATTGCTCGAGGACTAGCAATGATTTAAGTGTGGGGTGCTGATATTAGGCTATATAGATGATATTTGCACCTTAATATTACCACGCTTTATGGTTGTTTTATAGTCAAATTACCAACAAAATGCTCTAAATGGTGTTCTTTTGTTTAGTAGGGAACATTCTAAGTGAGGAAGCACCACGGAGTGGTTTGGAGGCAATAATGTGAAGAAAACGCCCACTCAAGAAGTACCTGATCACAAAGAAGCAAAAAAATGGCCTGGACAAATTCCACCGCGACCGCGATGAGAACCGCGGTGCAACTGCGGCAGATTAAACCTCCAGGCAGAATGGTCAGCTCCCACCGCGGTCGAGCCGCGGTCCTGCCGCAACCGCGGTGCACTGTTCACGCGGTAGAAAAATTGGGGACCAAAGTGTGAATTCGGGAAAACTTATGTCAAACCCTTATAAGCTTTAGAAATTCGCCCAAGATGAAAAAAAAGCTTGTTTTAGACTACTTTTGGAGAAAGAACAAGTGTGAGAAGATCAACCAAACATTAGAGTTTTTCTATCTCTTTTATCTTCTTGCATTTACCCATTATGAATAATTTAGTAGTTTTATTTAGTTTTGCCATGAGTAGCTAATTCCTTTGTCTAGGGTTTTGATGGAACCTATTGAAGGATGAACTTCTTGATTATGTTAATATAGTTTGCCAATTTAATCTCTATTTGTTCAACTACGTGCTTGTTGTAGTTAATTGACAGGATCCTCAATTAGCTGTGCCTATTTAGTGTGCATAACTCGGGAGAGAGTGCATATTTAGGTCAATTGTTGAATAACACCACTCCCAAAGTATAAGAGGGATCTATAACTTTGGGTTTAAAGGCGGGATTAGGGATAACGAAGCCTTGGGTGCAATCTAAAGTGAGCTGTAATAAACAAAGCCAGCTAGCGTAACTCGGGAGAGAGCGTCTAGTAAATTATCGTAATTACTCGGGAGAGATTTATGGTAAGAGGAGCGCTCATGATTGATAGAGATGCTTTGGTGATTCTATGTGAAGCATAATCGGAAGGGATTCCATCAATAGGGGAAATCATAACCTTAGAACCTTCTCTTAATTGTTTACCACTTAATCATAGTTAGTTTTCGGCTATTTATTTACTGTCATTCGTAGTTAGTAGAAATAACATCAATTGTTATTCACAACGTTTGGGAAGTTGATTCCGTGGAATTTAGTAAGTCTAACGAAAGTAATTGATAGGTTAATTCCTTCTGGGTTCGACTCTGGTCTAAATACTCAGATTATATTTGCAACGTCCGCGTGTCCTTTTTATAAGGCATAGTTGGGCGTGATCAACTTACATTATGAGATATCTAATTAATTAAAGGCTTAAAAATGATTGTTATTGATTAAATGGTTAATTCGGGAGTTGTGTTGGCTGGCCTAGTTCAACGATAGGCGCCATCACGACCGGGTGGGTTTTAGGGTCGTGACAAGTTTGTATCAGAGCCTAGGTTACATAGGTCTCACGAGTTATGAGCAGGTTTAGTAGAGTCTCGCGGATCGGTATGGAGACGTCAGTACTTATCCTCGGGAGGTTGCAGAACCTTTAGGAAAAAAAACTTCACATTCTTGAATTCTTATCGTGCGTCCTTAATTCAGCTTGAAATGTAACTCTTTGAGTTCTTTCCACGCGTTCGTATGCACGTATGAGTGCTTGGTATCGGTTGTACATAGACGTCTTCTGATTTCCTGATCGAGGGGCGAGATGTGATTCTGTGTTGATGTTGGGCCAGTCTGGAGGACTTGAGGCCGGATTTTTCCTATAGCTTGAGCCCTGAGCTGTTGATTGCGCGACCGCATGTTTCTGGATCTATATGTTCGATCGTGTCCCTATTAAGGGAAGTGATGACTGGATAGTTACGTGATGAGTGTGATGTGACTGCGAGATGTGTTCATATGAATTGAATGAGACGAGAAGGGTCTGTTTTGGGGCAGCAAGAACTATCTGGTGCTTGATTTCCATCGTGATCTAATGTATAGCCCCGAGTTGTGGGTGTGATGACGGATCTTTTCATCTTGCCTAGTTGGGAAGTGAAGTAAATTTCACGTTGTGATATGAGTTCAGACTCAGGAAGATTAAATGACTGCGTAATGTTATGACGGTGGAAGGGTATAATGAGATGTTAGTTTGAGGCTAAGAAGGTGGGTTATCTCATGCGGAGTGTTCTGAAGTTGAGTGATCCTTATGTTGTTCTTTGAAGATCTCCTTTACCAGTGAAATATATGTGTTACAATTTGAATTTTGATCGCTTAAGAGAGTGGGCTTGACTGTTACGAGGGTGAATGCGAGATTTGCAGAAGATTTGAAGTACTAGATGGTCTGTGTTGCACGAGCTTATGAAGGATAGAGTTTAATCTCACTATGGTATTATGACAGTAATAGAGTATATTTATTATGAGTTATTGTGTGTGTTGATCTATGGCTTCGAACCAAGTGGGGGAGTCTGCT
Organism: Nicotiana attenuata; assembly: GCF_001879085.1. Classification (NCBI taxonomy): domain Eukaryota; kingdom Viridiplantae; phylum Streptophyta; class Magnoliopsida; order Solanales; family Solanaceae; genus Nicotiana; species Nicotiana attenuata. The sequence continues at coordinate 13,086 of NW_017675107.1, forward strand.
ATTGATTAGTTGATTGCACGGCTATGTGCTATGTTGGTTCCAGTTTGAGGCGTATTGGTGAATCAGTTATGGCTTACGGAGGTTGAGACCGATGATGGCTCGAATAAAGGAAATTTCAATAAAAGTGATGTTATGCTTTATGGGTGTGTGAGAATCGTGGATTGACTTGAGTTGTTATTGGTAAAGGATGTACGGTGCATAGAACAGGAAGTTGCTTGGTTGCACTAAGGTGAGGTTACATTCTACGGTGTTGGAGTGCTAATGGAGCACCGGTCGTCCGGTCATTTTGATCGGTCTAATTGCGGTTTGAGTAGAGTAGATGACTCTCGAGAATGGTTATAATGGGTTCAATATTTTACATGTAATAATTGGAGATTTTCAAGTTGCATATTTAGCTAGAAACTGAGGTTTGCATTGGAGGGTGTCAAGACCCGTGGTATTTCTATATCATTATGGGATTCTATATTTCAGTATCGGGAGGGTGAAGGTAATAGCTTTGGGTTCGCTGGGAGTCACTTCAGGGTAGATATTTTGAATGTGGTGCGTTTGGGAATATTTGAGAGAGTAGTCAACGGTTTATGAGCTTTAGAACGGTGTGGTCTTATGCTAAAGTTCACGGGGCAAGTTTTAGATAAGGATAGTGGTGTTCTAGCAAGGAAATGTATCAATTTGAAGGTAATTCGGAAAGAACTCAGAGAATTAGGACAACTTGGTAGTTAGATGGATCGACATGGTAATGGATATGATCGGTTATTGGGTGCTTATGAAGCGGTGGGTTTCTACAGGTGTTTCGCGGTAATTCTCTTAGGTTTTGATGGCTTGAGTAGCTTGGTTGAGTTAAAGGAATTCAGTACGTATGGTTTAGTTTTGTGCAAAGGGGATTCGGAGGGTTCGTGATGATTTCCACCATAGTTAGAGATGTATAATTTCTGTTGACATGAGGAGCATGGGATGTATAGTGATTTTTTCCTAGATGGGATCAAATGGAAAGTTCTTGACTAGATGGGTACATGGTTGGTTATGGCTTGGAAGGGATTATGAAGTTCTCATATTCATCATAGGATGGCATGGTATATGCGGTATGATGTAGGGTCGAGATTGGCATGTGTAAGGTCACAGTTCAGTTGTGAAAGGAAGGTCATAAATTCATAGACAACACAGGCAGTTTCAGATGACTAGGTAAATGATATTACTAAATGGTGTGTCTTGATAAGGGTATACACTTCAGAAAAAGGGCAATGTGATTGAGTTAATAATACATCATAGGTATTGAGGCGCTCTCTTGTTTGATCGACTGCTGATATTCAAGTTTGCTTGGTGGCACCGAAGAATTATGGGAGTACCTCTCGTGGGATGATTGGGTATTAGAGGTGTATTGTATATTCGAACGGTGGAGTTGGGATCGGATATGGTGATTCGCGTGATGTATGGATTTGGAGACTGGGAGTTCTCATAAACAGGTTAGGTTGTGGTTGTGAACCGCTACATTGGTCGTGTGTGGTAACTATTGGAGGTTTGGAGACCCGAGTGGATCCTTGTTGCTTAGTATGCTAGATTGTGGTGTGATATTGGGTATAGACTGGTTGTCTCAGTGTCGTGTTATTCTGGACTGTTGCGCCAAGGCGGCGAAGTTGGCTATTCCAGGATGCCACGGATTGAGTGGCGAGGTTCGACGATTTATGTTTCCAGTAGGGTGATTTCATTTTTTGAAGACCCAGCGGATGGCTTGGAAAGGTTGTCTTTCTTATTTGGGCCTTCGTGATGGATGTCAGTGCAGAGACTCCTAGCGTTGATTCAGAGACTCCAAACGCTCTGGTATCAGTATCTGCACACAGTGCAGAGTGTAGTATCAGCACAACCGACCCCATATGCTGGTAAGTGCCTAGCCTAACCTCGGCGAAGTAGTGACGAGGCTAGGACCAGACTACCAAAGAAACCTGTGCAGTTAAATCATATACAGCTGAAAATAAAAGCAGATATTCACAGTTAAAGGTAGGAGGGGGGGAAACATGTTGTTGGGTATATCAGGTAATAGCAGAAATCAGTAGAGAAATGTAAGGAACGTCATAAATCAATTACTAGCAAAAGATAAGGAAATAAGAAACAAGTACACATGTAATACCATTGCAGGCGTGCAACCCAATCCCATTTCATATAATACCGTTGTAGGCGTTCAACCCGCTCCTATTTCATAGAGTACCGTTGCAGGCGTGCAACCCGCTCCCATTTCATATAATACTGTTGCAGGCGTGCAACCCGTTCCCATTTCATATATTACCATTGCATCCCATTTCATATATTACCGTTGCAGGCATGCAACCCGCTCCCATTTCATATATTACCGTTGCAGGCGTGCAACCCACTCCCATTTCATATATTACCATTGCAGGCGTGCAACGCTCCCATTTCTTATATTACCGTTGCAGCCGTGCAACCCGCTCCCATTTCATATAGTATCGTTGCAGGCGTGCAACCCGCTCCCTTTTCATTTATCAACACCAATCATAAAAGAATCCCGACAAGGGAACAATAATATAACAACAACATCCCGGCAAGGGAACAATAATATAACAACAACATCCCGGCAAGGGAACAATAATATGACGACAACATCCCGGCAAGGGAACAATAATACCACAACAACATCCCGGCAAGGGAACAATAATGATAATCCTCACAAGACTCACGGGCATGCTTGACACCGACGTATAGATACTCGTCACCATGCCTATACGCCGTACTCCACAATTAGCACATAGCAGATAAGACACAACTCCTAATCCGACAAGCTAAGGTTAGACTAAGCACTTACCTCAAACTTCCACGGCCAACTCAAGCCTCAAATACCGTTTTTTCCTTTAGAATTTGCCTCCAAATTACTTGTATCTAGTCAGAATTAATTTAACAACATCAATATATACTAAGGAATTCATACTCAACGCTTAATTATAGGTTTTCTATCATTTTCCCCAAAAAGTCAGAAATTGACCCCGGGCCCGCTTGGTCAAAATACGAGGTTCGGACCAAAACCCGATCACCCATTCTCCCACAAGCCCGAATATGCAATTAGTTTCGGAATCCGACCCCAAAAAGAGGTCTAAATTCCAATTATTCAAAAAGCCCTAACTCTACCTAAATCCCCAATTTCTACCATAAAGAATCATGATTTAGGCCTAGAAATATAATGGCTGTTAATGGACATTGAAGAAAACAAGCCTAAGAACACATACCTATGGTTTTGTGGTGAAATCCCTCTTCAAAAATCGCCCAAGTTCGAGTTTAAGTGAAAAAGTTATGAAGTTTTGAAGAAATCCTGTTTTGCTACTGTTTTAAAATAACTGGGCAGGGAACCTATGCATTCGCACACGATTGGATGCGTTCGCATAGAACAAATGGTAACCCCCAGAATTAACTCTATGCTATCGCAGACCTACCTATGCGATCGGATAGAACAAATAATGACCCCTAGAATTAACTCTATGCTATCGCGGACCTACCTATGCAATCGCATAGAACAAATGATGACCCCCAGAATTAACTCAATGCTATCGCGGACCTACCTATGCAATCGCATAGAACAAAAACCTGGACACCAGCAAACAGCAAAAACACTAGATTTTCTAAGTTCGAATCACCCTGACGCCTATCCGAAACTCAACCGAGCCCTCGGGGCTCTAAACCAAACATGCACGTAAGACTAAAAACATCATACAAACTTGCTCGTGCGATCAAATCGCCAAAATAACATCTTAAACAACGAATTTAGCATAGAAATCTAAGAAAAATCTCAAAACTTTCAAAGTATCAAATTTCACAACTACGAGTCCGAATCACATCAAACGACTTCCGTTTCTTACCAAATTTCACAGATGCATCTTAAATGTCATATTGAACCTGTACCGGGCTTCGGAACCAAAATACGGGCCCGTTACCATAAATTTCACATATAATCAAATTTCCAAAAACTCTTATATTTTCAATAAAACAATTTCTTTCAAAAATTCATTTCTTGGGCTTGGGACCTCGGAATTCGATTTCGGGCATACGCCCAAATCCCATATTTTCCTACGGACCCGCCAGGATCGTCAAATCGTAGGTCCAGGTCCGTTTACCCAAAATATTGACCGAAGTCAACTTAAATTCAATTTTAAAGGCCAAATTAACATTTCATCACATTTCCACATAAAAGCATTCCGGATATACACTCGGACCGTGCACGCAAATCGAGGTGAGGAAAAAGGAGGCTTCTAAGGCCTCGGAACGCAGAACTTACTCGTAAATCAAGTGATGAACTTTTGGGTCATCACACGTTCGAGGATGAATGATGTTTAAGTGGGGGAGGATGTAACGACCCGACCGGTCGTTTGAGCTTTTGCACTTCGCTCGCCAGTTCTCGGGCACGACTAGCCCCGTGTGATGTATTATGACTTATGTAAATCGTCGATTTTGGTTTTCAGGGTAATCAGAATGAATTTGGAAGAACAGTTCTCAGTTTGAAGCTTAAAATTTGAAAGGTTTGACCAAGTTTCTGACTTGTTAGCATATTATCTCGGATTGGAATTTTTATGATTTGGTTAGCTCCGCTAGGTGATTTGGGACTTAGGAGCGTGATTGGAATGTGTTTTGGAGGTTCGGAGTAGATTTAGGCTTGAATTGGTGAAATTGGAACTTTGGCATTTTTCGGTTGATAGGTGAGATTTCGATATAGGGGCTGGAATGGAATTCTGGGTGCAGTTGGTCCGTTGTGTCATTTGGGATGTCTGTGCAAAATTTTAGGTCATTCGGACGTGGTTTGATAGACTTTTTGATCAAAAGCGGAATTCGGAAGATTTTTGGAACCTTAGGCTTGAATCCGATGTTATTTGGTTGATTCGATGTTTTTTGAGGTGTTTTGAAGATTGGTATAAGTTTGGATATTGGTATATGACTTGTTCGTGCTTTTAGTTGAGGTCTTGGGGGCCTCGGGGTGATTTCGAGTGGTTGACAGGTGATTTTGAGTTGGGATTGGCAGCTGAAGTTTTCCTATTACTGTCATAACCGCACTTGCGGCTAGGGGATCGCAGGTGCGGACTTGCAGAAGCGGATATGGAGCCGCAGATGCGGCCTCAGGCGAATTGAGAGAAGGCGCAGATGTGTGAGATGATCCGCACCTGCAGGCCCGCAGATACGGAGCCTGGATCGCAGGTGTGGAAATGGGACTTAAGTGAGTAACCGCAGAAGCGGTGCGTTGACCGCAGAAGTAGTAGCGCAGATGCGACCATTTAACCGCAGGTGCGGTTTTGCTGGGTCAGAAAGTATAAAAGATTTCCTTCGCGATTTTTGGCCTTTTTTCTAAATATTCATCCGGGGTGAAGCTTTTGGGAGCAATTTCAAGGGAGATTTTTAGAGGGATTTATAAAGGTAAGGTCCTTGGTTCCTAAGCTCGTTATTATGGTGATTTTTATCGTTGTTAGCATGAAATACAAGGGAAAATCAGTGGTTTAATTTGGGGGTTAGGGCTTGGTTGATTGGAGAGCTTTGAGTGGTGATTTGAGGGGCCATTTGAGGTCCGATTTTGGTACTTTTGGTATGCATGAACTCATGGCGGAATAAGGGTTCTACTGGTGTAAAATTTGTCGAATTCCGAGACGTGGGCCCGGGGGTCGGTTTGGTCGATTTCGGGATTCTTGATGTAAATTGGTTATTTTTGAGTGGGCTTTGTTCCCTTAGCATATTTTGATGGTATAAATATGTTTTTGAATAGATTTGGAGCATCCGGAGGTCGCTTTGAGAGGCAAAGGCATCGCGAGCTAGATTTTGGACCAGATAGAGGTATGTAATGATTGTAAATGTTTGTCTGAGGGTATGAAACCCCGGATTTCACATCATTGTGCTACTTTGAGGTGACGCACACGCTAGAGGACAAGCGTGGGGTCGTGCACCGTTGGGGATGTGACTTAGTCCGTCCCGTATGACTGTTTAACCACGTATTTGATTGAAAACTATTTGCTATCATCATATTTTGGGCTGAATGCCATATTTGGGCCTCGTGCCAACTGTTTTGGACCCTTAGGGGATTTTTACTACTATTCCTACTGTTTTGACTTCTTATTTGTACTCAGTTATGCTGTATTCTACTGTTTTCATAACTCTGCCATATTTACTCTGTTTTGACATCTTAAATGATATTTTCGGCTGAGCATCATTTACTGTGCCCGAGTGGCTTTTAGAGATTTCTAACTGAGTGAGGCCGAGGGCCTGAGTTGTGAGGTTATTTTGGGATCGGGCTGCGCGCTGCAGCGGTATTGTGGTGATTCATGATTTTGAGGCCGAGGGCCTGAGTGTTACGCCACGAAGTGGCTTGATATAAGGCCGAGAGCCTATTTTATCATGCCACGAGATGGCTTATTATTGTGCTTGGGCCGTAAGGGGCCCTTCTCGGAGTCTGTACACCCCTAGTGAGCGCGGGTACCCAGTGTGAGTGACATAATGTAGCCCGAGGGGCTATTGTTGTTTCATAGTGTTGCCCGAGGGGCTGTTCTTGATCCATTGTTTTGCCCGAAGGGCGGTTCTTGATTCATGTTATGCTCGAGGGGCTGAGTATGAGTGATTGTGAGGTAGCCCGAGGGGTTGGTTCTGTCGATATTATGCCCGAGGGGCATTTTATGGTACATGTTTTGGCCGAGGGGCTATTTAAGTTACTATCCTTATTACTCACTGTTTTATCACTCATTTGAAACTATTAAAAGTTGTTTTAAATGGTTTTACCGAAATTGAGAAAGATTTACGAAGTAAATGATTTCTGTACTGTTTTGGAAATGTACTGCTTTTGCTGTAGCATTATGACGTGGCTTACGTGTTTTCTTACTGCTCAGCTTTCATTTACTTTTATTACTTACTGAGTTGGCATACTCACATTACTCCCTGCACCTTGTGTGCAGATTCAGGTAGTTCTGAACCCGGTAGCGGGTGTTGATTGCTCAGTGGCAGAGTCATTGGAGTTAGCAAGGTAGCTGCCCGACGTTCACAACATTGCTTTTCTCCCTCTTGTCTTTGTTAGACTGTATTTAGTACATTTTTAGACTCTTTGTTGTATTCAGACCTTAGTAAATGCTCGTGACTTGTGACACCCCGATGTCGGCCTGTGTACTTATTCCGTACTGTTCATTTAGACTTACATTATGAGATATCTGATTAATTAAAGGCTTAAAAATGATTGTTATTGATTAAATGGTTAATTTGGGAGTTGTGTCGGCTGGCCTAGTTCCACGATAGGCACCATCACGATCAGGTCGGTTTTAGGGTCGTGACATTGTGGTTCTATCGCTAATTGAGAATTTACGCATGAAGGGCACTTGATTCATTTGGTTGTGGAATGTGGGAGGTTGTTCCGGATTGGACGGATGTTCTTGTGTGTTATGGGAAAAAGGGGGTTATTATGGACCCCGGAATGATTATTGGCCTAGTTCGGTACGATCAGAATCGGCTTGAGGTCTGTGAATGGATTTAAGTATGAATATGGGCTTATATTAGGCCAAATGTGTTCATTTAGCATAGCGACTCCTTATGGAGGAGTATTCAGACGTGGGGTGTTATTTCGTCATCGGCTATTTCATGTAATGCTATATTGTGCCATGTGAGTTGTGAACAGCTCGATAATTTTCTTATGTATTGAGGTTCCGCGTAGCGATGGTGTTATGTGAGCAGGATGGCTCTTTAGTTTCAGAACATATATCTCACCTCAGTTGTGCTTGAGTTTGTTAGCTTATGGCGCTATATGTCCCCTCAGGGATGGTATTAAGCACTTAGCGTGCTTGCGACCGATATTCGGTATATTTTTGTAATGAGCAATTTAGCTCGATGTGCATCTCCTTATGTGAGTTCTATGTGCGGATCGGGTTGCACGCCGCAACAGTGTGATGATAATTACAGTCCCTTATATATTCTATTCTGTGTGTTTTGTTTCCCATTTTCTGAGGAAAATTTATATTAGCTGCGTGAGTAGAGTAGTCCCTTCCAGATCTCGTCTTTCTTATGTATCATGTTCGAGTTGGTAGCCTATTGGCACATTGTGGCATCATATGAGACATTTGGCCATGTCTGGGGTGGCTTGTTGCCTGAGCAGTTCGTACTGGGTAAGATAAGGTTATTAGATCTTGGATCAGTGCAATCAGATTGTGTGAAGTATATTAAAGAGCAAAGATCATTATTTGGTTCAGAATGAAGTAATGTTCTTGTCAGGAGTGTAGCCTCAATGATTTGTTGACTTGGCAGTTGGTTATGAATTTCTACACATCTCTCCTGTCGTGGCGGCATTGCGAGAGTTGGAGCAAGACTTATATATATCTTGAGGTGCGTTGTGAGCATCAAATTCGGGGAATGTTGGTTATTATGATCATAAAATGTTATTATGGTCCTCTGGATGAGGTGGTGCATGGTGAGAATTCGACAAAGGTGTGCAGTCATGTTCTGGTACATCGTGTAGTGATTGATACGGTGTTCTTATATTGGAAGGAGGCCTGGCAGAGAATTTCGGATGTTCAAACTGGGCTCTAAGGCTCATTTGCTTGAATAAAAGAGAATATCTTCAGATTTGCTCGAGCTAATGTGCTCAACTAAGTTGTGGTAGCACGGGTAGGTGCACAAGGTGTTTAACTGTGATTTCAGACAACTCCAGTGCAGTTCTTAGCACGTTCAAGGACGAACGTAGGTTTAAGTGGGAGAGAATGTAACGACCCGACCGGTCGTTTGGAGATCTAGCACGTCGTTCAGCGATTTGAGGCCCTCATTAGCTTCACTTCAGGTATTATGACTAGTACACATGGTCAGAATTGAATTTCAGGAAGTTCGGAGTTGATTTGGAAAGAGAATTCTCTTTTCGGAAGCTTTAAGTTGAAAGAATTGACTAAGATTGAATTTTTGAGTAAACGACCTCGGAATTGGTATTCGAAGGTTCCAACAGGTTCGTATGATGATTTCGGACTTGGGCGTATGTCGGAATCGGGTTTTGGAAGACCCGGGAACGTCGGCCATGAGGGTCACAGATGCGACATTGGCTGGGAGTGCTAGGACCGTAGATGCGGTCGCCCCGCCGCAGAAGCGGGACCGCACCTGCGGTGAAGGAGGCGCAGATGCGAAGTGGAGGGGCTGGAAGAGGATCGCAGAAGCGGGCCATGTGCTGCACCTGCGGAACCGCAGAATCGGTCAAGTGACCGCAGGTGCGGAAGTGCTGGAGGCAGTGAGTTCTTTAAAAATCGGGATTTGGCCCATTATCCTTCATATTTCTTCTTGGTTGGCCAATTTTGGAGCCTTTGGAGAGGGGGATATCATCATCTAACATGAGGTAAGTTAATTCCACCCCTTGTGAGTTAAATACATGGTATTATTACGGATTAAAGTATGGAAGTTGGAAGAAACTTGGGGTTTGAGGGAAAACCTAGAAAATTCGTATTCTTGAATTTTGACAACGATTTTGGACATGGAATTGAGGGTAAATTATATATTTGAGTTCGTGAGGTTATGGGTAAATCTTATCTTCGAAAAATTTCGGAATCCGGGCACGTGGCCCGAGGGCATTTTTGTCAACTTTTCGATCGGGGTTAGGAATTGTTATAAATTGGATTACTATGAGTAATTGATCATATATTAATGGATTGACATAATTATTGGCTAGTTTTGGAGCGTTGTGCATCAATTTGAGTCTTCGGAAGGGCGTGGAATGCCGGTTATGGAACTTCGGAGCGAGGTGAGTCTCCTTTCTAACCTTGTAAGAGGGAATTGTCCCCATAGGTGAGTTAATTAGTTATGTGCTCCTATTTGTGGGGGGCTACGTATGCACGAGGTGACGAGAGTCCGTGCGTAGCTACTATTATGCTTATGTCCGGGTAGTTTAGGGCCCAAAAGCATACTTTACTTGTAATATTTGCAACCTTGTCGACAAATTTAAAATGCTTAAAGCATATCGAACGCGTAAATGATTTTCTAAAAGGATAGATATCATTTCTGGACTTTTAAAAGAGAAACTTGCCTTTCCTGAATATTTTCTCCTTGATGAACTATTGATTTGACTGTTTGAATGTGGTTGAACGGGCCGAATGCCTCGGTAGATTAAATAGATGCATCTATGGTTCGCGCCATTCGACCCTCTAGCAGTGCACAATTTATATATTGTTGGATCGGGCCGTATGACACCGGCATGATTTGCGCATGCTTGTATTGCTTGCCTTGAGATTTATAGATGTTGATAATTGTTCTCCCTATCCAGAGATAAATACTTAAATGATGAAAAAGAAATCTGGAAATTTCCTATTAATAAAAGCACTGTTTATTTTCCTCATGCTATCGAGTTAAAGTCATTTTATGAATATCCTCGATTCACTACATTATTGGTATATTATTATTGGATCACTAGCAAGTGTCGAAGTCGGCCTCTCGTCTCTACTTCTTCGAGATTAGACGGGATACTTGCTGAGTACACGTTATTTTCGTACTCATGCTACACTTGCTGTGCATTTTGTTGCACATGCACATGTATCTCTAGTGTCCTAGTGGGCGTAGCAGCGTGGTTGATACGGAGACTTAGGTGAGCTGCACTTCTCCAGACGAACCGCAGCCAGCAGAGTCTCTTTCAAATTATTGTATTTACTTTTTGTCCAATTTGTATTCCGGACGGTTGTTGTATTATATTGCTTCCTAGAGATAGCTCATGCACTTGTGACACCGGGTTCTGGGATGGTTATGGGATTGTTCAATATTAAATTGTTAAAGACATCATCTCATTTCATTATTCATTGTTTAAATGTATAAAAGGAATGATTTCAATAAGTCCCAACACGAGAATTTAATTACTTTCTTGGTGTTCGCTTGCCTGACAGCGCGTCTGGCGCCATCACGACCCTTTGTGGATTTTGGGTCGTGACAAAGTGTAATTTATTTTCTGTTGATTTAGATTTTTAATATTAGTTCATCTCATATTTGCATATTTAATCGTAATTATATTTTATCCACCATAAATTTTATTTTCAAAGCAGAAAAGATCAATGAAATTCCACTTTTAGATCTTTATGTTTGCAAAATTATTAGTAGTATTGGCTCTTACAAATATTTTTGTTTTCTTTTCTCATCAATTTATATTCTTAAAAATTTTCTTAGTTGTTCTTTAATAATTGGGTATATTTTTCAATTTCAATGCTTTATGCAGTCTGTTTAGCATTACTTTTTTTTTTTTGGTATTGAATATTATAGAGTGGTAATGTATTACCAACATGGAGGATTCTTATGAAATTTATTTTATTAGATCTTCATACATATTTTTAATATGAATTCAATGGACAAGATTGTATTAATTTTAAAATCTTTAATATTAAAAAAACCATCGAAGTTATTGTAGTCCAAAAAAATAAGTTATTACGCTATGTCCTTTCCCTATGAGTTCTTTTGTTTAATATTTTAAAGCTATTTTGGTCTATCAGTATTATATTCGTACTTTTATAATAATATAGGCTCTCCTGTTTCTAAATAGATTTGGGCAATATAATACGTTTTCAAATTAAATTAGTAATAGAAATTCTTTAAGAAGTATATACTAAAAGTAATAGGATTACAAGGCTAATATCTATGCCCGAAAATAATTGTACTAATAGGATTCCTAAAGGTAATCATGTAGGATTTCTAACGTATAGTATTATATCCTAAAACTAATAGGATTACAAGACTAATGTCTAGAATTCCGATTATGTCCATTTATTGTGAGTTATTATGCTTAATATTAAAAGGTTATTTTTGTAATCCAATATTTTATTCATGCTTTTATAATAATATAGATATAGAAAGATTTATTATTTCAAATAATTCCTTTTCAATTAATATAGCCAACCGATTTAATCTTTCTTGAGACATTATTGTTCTTAGCTAAAAATTTATCAATTTTAATTTTGAAAAACTTCTTTCACTAAAGCAATTGTTATAGGAACAGTTAATAGTATTCTATAAGCAACATAAGCATTTTAAAAAGAAAGTCTTTTTATTTGATTGGGCATTTCGATTAGAGTATTATCTTTTACTTGTGCCATTTTCTTGCCGAATCAATTTCCAATTCACATGTTAACTATCCATACTACCCATTTTTAAGTAAGCCAATCAGTTACTATATATTCAAATTTTACATAGCTAAAAAAATGTCTTTCCTTTTATATGAGAAAGTCTACTTTTTTTTTTGTTGACTAATAATTTTATTAATCACAAGAGGTTTTGAAACAATACAAAACTTTAGCACAACTATAGCTCAGTTGGTTAGGGGTGTAAATAGGTCGGGTTAGTTCGAATTTTTTAATTACCAAACCAAACCAATTGTGTCGGGTTATTAAATCTAAAGACCAAACCATACCACTAAAACTCGGGTTTTTCAATCTCGGTTTTTCTCGTATTTTCGGGTTATTTGGGTTTTTTCGAGTTTTGTTCTCGATAAAATCTTCGTAGAACAAAACATATAACTTGTGCTAAAAATATTTCTTTAATCCTAGTAAGATGCAACTATATAAAGTATTTTCCAAGGAAAATAATATAAAATATGAGATGTGTCATGGCATTATCCTAAAATATTCAACAATACAGACAATAAAATTATGTAATATAAATATTGCTAATTAAAAAGTCATAATAAAAATAAACATAATCTAAAAGTACTAAGTCATGTTAAAATAAGTAGACTAATAGGGGAGTATTAATTACATGACTAAATGCTAAAGAAAAAATAAAAATAGGTTATGCATTTTTGTCCAAAATTATTGCAAAACAAAAAAATAGATATTCAATACATTCCCATTCGTAGTATTCAATTGAACGTCTTTTGTTAGCATTATTATTGACTTGATTTTAGTTTGGGCTTTTGTTATCATTATTTAATTTACTAATATTAATGTCTATAAAACTTATTGAACATTAAAAGTTCTAAGTCCAACCTTGAAATAATACCTTAATGTGATGACCCGGCCGGTCGTCTCATGAGTTACCGCTCCGTTTTCTCCATTTCTGCTTCTATTTGCTTTAATTATCCGTTTTATATGTGATCGGGTTGGTTGGCTCGGGTTCGGAAAGGTTTTGAGAAGGTTTGAGACACTTAGTCTCTTTTAAGAAGGCATAAGTTGGAAAAGCCAACCGAATATTGACTTATGTGTTAGAGGGCTCGGATGTGAGTTCTGATGGTTCAGATAGCTTCGGAAGATGATTTGGGACTTAGGGGCGTGATCGAAATGTGTTTTGGAGGTCCGGAGTAGATTTAGGCTTGAATTGGCGAAATTGAGTTTTTGGCGTTTTCCGGTTGATAGGTGAGATTTTGATATAGGGGTCGGAATGGAATTTCGGAAGTTGCAGTAGCTTGGTTATGTCATTTGGGATGTGTGTGCAAAATTTCAGGTCATTTGGACGTGGTTTGGTTGGGTTTTTGATCAAAAGCGGAATGCGGAAGAATTTAGAACTTTAGGCTTGAATTCGATGAGTTTTGGTGATTTTGATGTTGTTTGAGGTGTTTTGAAGATTGGTACAAGTTTGAATAAGGTTATGGGATATGCTTGTGCTTTTGGTTGAGGTCCCGGGGGCCTCGGGGTGATTTCGGATGGTTGACGGGGAGTTTGAGGAATTGTTGCAGCTGCAGATTGTGCTGCATCTGGTATTTCCGCACCTGCGGATTGGGGACCGCAGGTGCGGCGCTGCATATGCGAGAGAGGAGCCGCAGAAGCGAAAGGGAGCTAGGAAGACAGAAAACCGCAGGTGCGGTTGGAAGAACCGCACCTGCGATGGCGCAGGTGCGAATATGGAACCGCAAATGCGGAAAATGCTGATTTAAGTGAGGACCGCAGATGAGGCGGTCTTGACCGCAGAAGCGGTACCGCAGATGCGGAAATGTCTGGACAGAAAACATAAGTTAGTTCCTCCGCGATTTTCAAAAGGTTTTCTCACTTTTTAACACGAATTTTAGAGCTTTGGGCGATTTTGAAGAGAGAAATCAAGGAGACATCATTGAGGTAAGGTTTTGGATTATGAAAACTCGTTTTTGTGGTGTTAATTCACGGATTAGAGCTGTCATTAAGAGTAAAATTTGAGAAACTACGGCATAGAAACTTAGACCTTTGAATAAGGATTTGAGGGACCATTTGAGGTCGGATTTCGGAACTTTTGATATGTATGAACTCGTGGGGAGATAAGGAATCTAAAGATGTAAAATTTATCGAATTCCGAGACGTGGGCCCGGGGGCCGGGTTTTGGTAAATTCGGTAATTTTGATGTTTTTCGAATGTTTTTGAGTGGGCTTCATCCCTTTAGCATAATTTAATGGCTACGTTCTAATTTTGGTAGATTCGGAGCATCCGGAGATCGATTCGAAGGGCAAAGACATTGCAAGCTACATTTCGGGCCGGATTGAGGTGAGTAATGATTTTAAATGATGTCCTTGTCGACGCCCCCTTTTCTCGCAAAATCGGGTTTACGACATTTGAGAAGACAGCTCTATTCCCGTGTGGGAATTGGATTTTTGAAATTGAAGAGTCGCCACCTAATGATTAAGTGAATTAGGACACTGAGAGCTTTGAGTTTGAAGACCAGAGTTTGGGTAAGGGCTAGAAATTATCTCGAGGGGAAGGTGTTAGGCACCCCTCAAGATCCACTAGTGTGGTTCCCGGCCATGCTATGTTGTGACTTTAATGCAAATAAGTATACAAATAACTTCACACATAAGGGTTACAAATAGATACATAACAAGTATGTTGGAATCGAGATCTAGATGATCTACAATTTGTTTGAGGGAGGGTCTAAATGCAGAAAATTATTCAAGACATTGAATAAACAAGGAAGAAAAATTTAGGGGAAAAAGCAATAATGCAGTAAAATTAAAGAGGGGTTTTGGGTAGTTGAAAAGACAGAATTTTATTGATATTAAACAAAGTCACATAAAGGAAAGGGGGTCCTAGGTTTGTATAACACATGGATCATCCACACAACACCGGTAATCAATCGTACGCATAGCGTTATCATGTGATCATCATCTCCATGTCTACCCTTCGCACCCCATAAAGGTATTTAAGCGCGGAATGGTATCGCTACCTACTACATGCTATTACCCGTCCCACCTATCAGTCCCGGAGGCGTTTAGGACTACTAATCCTAAAAGGGAGGGAGCTTGGCTGTTCAGGGGTTTTAAAAGGATAAAATTCTAGGGCGACAAACAAAACACATAAAGCAGTTAATGGGGAAATAAGAACAATTAAAGGCTCAAGTAGGCCTCCTCACTTAAAGAAACGAATTGTTTAGCATGTCTTGCACATACTGTTTAGGTCATTAATTAAAATTAGCGCATGAAGAATTGATTTACCACATATTTCCCAGATAGAGAGTCAAGATTAGTCCTGCTTAGATGTAGTTGTCGAAAACTAACAGTTGATTAATTATCTAACTATTTGTATGTTAAATAGGGCCTATAGGCATGATATCTATTAATCCAAGGACGGAGGAATAACTGATTGCAAAAAGTCATTAGTTATAAGCTCTACGAGTGTTAAACAAATTGCCCCGTATTTTAAACTTAGGAACGAGTGGCGATTCTGATTAAGTTGATAGTTCCTATAGGCATGCTTTCTAGGTATATCTGATTTTGAGCAGAGATCCTATAGGCAGGTTATCTATATGTAATGAGTTATTTTAACTCCTATAAGCAGGCTTGCCTAATGACAAATGTATATGCAAAGTGCAGGAAGCCCTATAGGCATATTATCTATACAATATGCAGAGCTTCATTATCGATTTATTTCTATGGTATTATTACAAAGTGCAGAAAACCTATGGGCATGGTATCTATGTGAAAAATGCAGACTTTGAAAGTGATAACCCTATGAACATGGTTTCTAGGCGAGATGCGGAATTTTAAAGAGTAAATATCCTATAGACATGGTATCTACGTGAAAATGCAGAGTTTGAAAGCAATGATCCTATGAACATGATTTCTATGTGAGATGCAGAATTTTAAAGGGTAAATATCCTATAGACATGATTTCTATGTGAAAATGCAGAATTTTAAAGAGTAAATATCTTATAGACATGATTTCTACCCCTTTGGCATGCATTCAGTCCCATCCCCTTTCACTATACCCTAGTAGTTATTACAAAGTTATTTACAAAGCTTATTACAGACCAAGCAAATAAGAAGGAATAATAAAATTACATCAGTGATTACATCTACATCTAATCAGCCTAATCCAGACTCAAAGTCTAATAATATGAGACAAACCAACTTCCAGGATCAGATTTTCGAAGCCTTTCTATTATTTGGGATGTATCAAAGTTCCAAGGAACTTCAAGAATTCCAGGCAATGCTTACACCCCAAATATCATTGCAGAGTTAAGAACATAGTGCAGTGTGGAAGGTCCAACCCTCAAATGTCAAAGTTTAGAGGGAACGCAAGGTCCCAAGGCAAGTCTCATAGGAGGGGGCAGAACTTAGAGACTAGGAGTAAGTGTAAGTGCAATGAAAGGAATTAGGGGGAGCCAGGGCAGGCTGATGGTAATGCCCAGCAACTGGAATGCTGGCACACCCCTGACCAGCCGGTCAGCTTAAAAATTAAAGAGTTAGGACCTTTTGAAGGTCAGGTTCAGCCCTGGACAGCAACTTGGATGCTGCCAGGCTATACCTTAACTCAATACACATAAGGGAATGGGGGTATGGGAAATTGAAAGAGGCTAGGATCCAAAGGACCCAGTTTTAATCTATGACAATAACTTTGTATATTGCCATGTCTTAAACTACAGCCCAAGCACATAAAAGGGGGATGGGGATAGGGATTCATTGCAGCAACAGATAGCAAGACAATAAGTATAACTTTAAAGTTGAACTCTACAAAGTAGTAAAGTAGGCATGGGAATAAAAGCTTGTAAATTAACACATTGGAGTTGATGCTAGAATTAAAAGTAGGACATACCAGTTTCAGAAAAATAAATGAAAAGCAGAAGCTTTGGTAAGCCAAATTGCGAGCAAGCAATGCAAAAGATCTCAGAAGAGAGTAAAGAGTGCAAGAGAGTTTGTGATTCGAAAATCAGTGAATGAGGATTGTTGAAAGTATAGAAGGGAAGGCCCTTTTTATAGTGCAGCAAGTAAGTAAGAAAAGGTAAGGAAAATAACCTTGAAAATCAATTTCCCTTCAATTAAGAGATTCTGATTTCCAACAGGTAAAGATAATTAAGGAAAGGGTCAATCGGAGTATTTTCCCAAGCAGTACAATAAAGGGTAAATACATAAAAACTATTTAAGGTAAAAGTCTAGTGGTACTTGATTTGTGAAAAACAAGGAAAGGGAATCAGTAAAACAGCCAGTAAAACAACCAAGTTGAAAGCCTTGTTCGATTGAACCGAGTCAGAAAAGTGGTAAAGGAAAGTTTAATTTAGGGAAAAATCAGTTCAATCAAGTAAGCAACATTGAAGGGATTCAGAATCAATTAATAGTTGGCAAAACCTTTGAAAGAGAAGCTCTCATTTATAAAACAGATAGACATGTCAAGCAAGAAGGATGTCATGCTAATTACGAAAGACTAGCAAGAAAGTTTCAACATCACAAACGCAGAAAAAGTTCAAATTCAATTCATAAACTCGGAGTGAGTCTGAGAGTTCAAGGTTTCAAAGTAGAACCCCTGTCCAAACACAAAATCAAACTTGCCAAAGAAATCCCCAAATCTTAGGGTTTTTAAACTCGAATTCGACACAGAGATGAGAAGGCAAGCTATTGAAACAGACTCAGAGACCTCTTTCAGAGTCTCATGAGAAAACATACAAGCACAATAGCAGGCAAATAGAACATAGAAACTAATTTGAAGTACAGGGAACAAGTTTCAAGAAAAGCTTGGAATTTAAACGAGTTCAGGAGATAAAGGGGTAGTGTAAACTTAAGGAAATAGTCGATGAAACACATCTAGAAAGAACAAAGTTTGGTAAAGGCAAACAAAGGACTAAAACTCAGTAGGAAAACACAGTAAATGAACACATAAGATAGGCATGTGAGAGCATGATATTGAAACCAGTAGGAGACAGAACGGAGCACAATAGGAAACTTCATAATACAGCAAATATAAGAACACACGAAAGAGCATGCGAGTCAGAAAAGAGCAAATAAGAACATAGCAGGGATCGATTCACACCAAGAAAAGAAGAAAAAGAAGAGTCAGAAACATTTTCAAGAACCTTTTCCAGAAACCCTAATCGAAAAAAGTAACTTTTTGAAAGAAAATCGGAGAAAACGTTTAAGAAACTTAAGCAATATTGCAAACATATAACAGATCTAAAAATAATCAGAGAGAACCTCGATAGTTAGGGTTTCAGATGAACCCTAGAATGAGAAAGGCTTCGAAAATCTCCGGCCTTTGCTCCGGCATATTTAAGCCTCAAGAGCCTGATGGAACCAAAGATCTGAGAAGATCTGAAAGAGAACCATCGGAGTCAGACTTTGAAACCTCGAACATCCAAGGTTTAATTGTGGAGGGGGTGAGTATAGACCATCCATGGCCTGAAAAGCCATGGATTCCGGTGGAGTGGTGGTTGGAAAGGGCAGGAGACGATTAGGGTTTCGACGAACCGTTGAGAGAGTTTGAGAGACGAAAGGATTTCAAAGGCGGCTATCAGAATGAAATGAGGGGGAATTATAGCCGTTGATCAAAATGATCAACGGCCTGGATTAGTAACAGGAACCGGGCGGATTTTTAAATTGGGTCGGGGCCGGGTAAAATGAAATTGGGTTGGTCTACTTAGGCCTGGGTCAATTAGGGTTGAAATTGAAATGTAAAGTAGGATACAATTGAAATGAAATGGGGCTAAATGTTAAATAGCCAGTTTTCCCTTTTTATTTATAAAAAAAAGTAAAGATGATTTTAAAAGAAAATTAAAAGTACTGAGCCAGTAAATAACATATAAAAATATTAATTTAAAAATACTGGAACCAATTTTATAATTATGAAATGCTATCAATCTTAAAATAAGCTAAAATTACAATTATAGGCAATTTAGTCTTTTGAATATCAAACAAATTTGTAAAAAATATACAAACAATTACCTCAACTATATTTTGGTATAAATATGAGAATAAAAAAATTATTCACCAAAATTGATAGTTTTTGGGAATAATTACTGATTTTTGTACTGCTAAAGTGGACAATAAATTGATTTTAAAAATCTTTAAAAATTAGGAAAAGTACCAAAATCCTTGGGCATGCTTATATATGCATATACATGTTATTTTGTAAAGTAATTTTGTAATATAAAAATTACAATGGGAAAAAATTGGGTAATCAACAGCTGCCCCTCTTTTACCCCGGAAACGGTATGAAAGTAAGTTGTCGGGTAAAAGGATATGATGGCCAATTTTGACCGTAAGAAATGAACTTNAGCTGCCTACATATCCCTGGTCTTACAGGAATCAGGTCATATGTAGTTCGGGATCCATCGACGGGATATGCCGATGGAGATTTTTGAAAAAACGAACGCGATATCCAGGTTGGGAAGGATGGTCAAAGTCTAGTAGGCTACGGAAACTGGAGCGGGATCGCTCCTGCTGAGACAGCTGTTGCTAGCCGGTTTACCTGCAAATGAGCAATGCGAACATATATTGTGCATAAATTTAAACGTGATGCAAGTTCCCGTTGGACGATGAATGTTGTCTTTGGACGGTTAGGATGACGCCCTCAGACCATGACGTCCTGGGCCATGAAGCGTATAATAAAGGATTCGCCGGCTATGAAATGATGTTCTCGGGCTATGAGAATGATGCCTCCGAACCATGATGCCTTTGAATAATGCTATGCAAAAGATAAAATGGGGTCCTCAGGCCATGGCATGGCGTTCTCGGGCTATGCAAATGGTGCCTCCGAACAATGACGCCCTTGGACAGTTTGGCGATCTTTCAGCCCATGAGATGCAATAAGTGGTGATCTTTCAGCCGATGCAAGAATGTAAATAAAATGGCGATCTTTCAGCCGGTGCAGGATTTAAATGAAGTGGCGATATTTCAGCCATGCAAAAAATGTAAGTAAAATGGCGTTCTTTCAGCCGATGAAGGATTTAAATGAAGTGGCGATATTTCAGCCATGCAAAAATGTAAGTAAAATGGCGATCTTTCAGCCGATGCAAGATTTAAATGAAGTGGCGATATTTCAGCAGATGCAGGATTTAAATGAGGTGGCGATATTTCAGCTATGCAAAGTGTAAATAAAATGGCGATCTTTCAGCCGATGCAAGATTTAAATGAAGTGGCGATATTTCAGCCGATGCAAAAATGTAAGTAAAATGGCGATCTTTCAGCCGATGCAAGATTTAAATAAAGTGGCGATATTTCAGCCATGCAGATGGAGACAGAGCTTAGTCTCGGAAGGCAGAATAGTAGCCTTATGCAATGCAGGAAATGCAAATGGAGGTAGAGCTTAACCTCGGAAGGCAGAATAGTAGCCTTATGCAATGCAGGAAATGCAGATGGCGATAGAGCTTAGTCTCGGAAGGCAGAATAGTAGCCTTATGCAATGCAGGAGTGCAGATGGAGGTAGCGCTTAACCTCGGAAGGCAGAATAGTAGCCTTATGCAATGCAGGAAATGCAAATGGAGGTAGAGCTTAACCTCGGAAGGCAGAATAGTAGCCTTATGCAATGCAGGAGTGCAGATGG
>NW_017675107.1:34106-43206 GCF_001879085.1 Nicotiana attenuata
AGGGTCGGGGGGGGGGGGGGAGGGTGTAGCGTCGCTAAAAAAAGCAATTTGATAGTAGCCATGCATAACTTTCAAAAATATGATGTAAACACATAAATAATAATAAAAATAATTTTCTTTTAGATGAACCGACGACTGCGACGCGGTTCAAGATATTGCGACCTCTTTTGCTCCGGAATTTTGAGGGTCCTCCTCAAAATTCTGCCCCAGTTTACTGGGCTGGTGCTTCTGACGGCTGCGCGTTGGTGAATGGCTGAAGATCAACTTTGGAATTTTAAGGGTCCTCCTCAAAATTCTGCCCTAGTTTCCAATAGTGGGGGAAATGAAAATTTTATTGAATTGTGACCGAACCCATAGGTCTGCCTACGTATCCCCTCTTAAACGGGAATCAGGTCAGGCGTAGTTCAAATGGCTAACCATGTTGGGTACTCCACTACCCCGAGGACCTTGGCTTTGACTTATTTGGTAACTTCTTCCTTGATTTTCAAACTCATATCTGGCTTGAACTTTCTGAGTTTCTGCTTTACCGGCGGACATGTTGGATCTGTTGGCAGTTTGTGAGCTACAATAGATGTACTGAGACCGGTCATATCATCTTACGACCAGGCAAATATGTCCTCATATTCTTTTAAGAACTCCATGTACTCTTCCTTTTCTGACGGTGACAGGTGAACACTGATGCGCGTTTCCTTGACATTCTCTGTATTCCCTAGGTTGACGACCTCAGTTTCGTCCAGGTTAGACTTAGGTCTATTCTCAATGTCCTCGAACTCTTTAACGATCTCTTCTGGTATCTCATCCTCTTCTGAGTCTATATCCGTTTGTTGCGTTACCTCGTTGCATGTCACACTCGTTGGTTCATCAAGATAAGTAATAGTAATGATGTGTAAAATAAAATAAATGATAGCGAAAAATAATAAGAGCGAGACTTATAAGAAATTGAAATACTTTGATAAATTCCAAAATCGTTTTGAACATCGGAGCTCTTTTCAACATTTTAAAGATAATACTGAAGGAAAATCAACTAGCAAAAAAAAGTAAAAGATAATGCATAGTGCTTTGCTCAGCCTTGCTACCCAGAAGCTTTCCGGGCCTTGGTGGTTCTGATGGACCAATTGTTGAGGCGCGCTCCTCGGCTCACAGCTTGTATGGAAGGGCCTTCCTCCCCTTCCTCCCCGAGAATGACATGACATTCCATATTGTCATCTTCCAAGAACAGGTTCTTCATTGCTGCCCAATGTTTCATCTTCCTCTGACCCATATATGATGTCTACTGGCTGGAAAGTTTGCTCCAGGCGGGGTATTGGGTGCTCCAGCGGTAGTAAGGGCCGCGCCATGGGGTGACCAGTTCCTGAATTCTTGCCAAGTATATCCATACCCTAACCCGAAAGTGGTGCCATATTTCTTCAGTTTGATAGGCTTGGTGATTCCTTGGAGGTTCTTGCCGAGCCCTTTGCCAAGTTCATACCCGCTCCAATTCAGTATACTTTCTATCTTGTTATCCCACCACTTATCTTTGTCCACGGCGTTGACTCGCTCAATCTGGTGGTAGGTTTCTCCTCCTAGCTTCCTTCTTCCTTCAATCGTTGGGATGGTTTGGCGGCTGTAAATGGGGTTACTCCCATCACCATGAATAATCACCTCTTGGTGATTCCACTCGAATTTCACTGCCTGGTGCAGGGTTGATGCTACAGCTCCAGCGGCGTGGATCCAAGGTCGTCCCAGTAATAAGTTGTATGATGTTGGGATGTCTATTACTTGAAAATCAACATCGAACCAAGTTGGTCCCATTTGTAGACATAAACTGATCTCCCCAATAGTGGACCTTTGGGAACCATCAAAAGCTTTGACGTTGATAGCCCCATCCTTGATTTCATGTAGACTCTTCCCCAATGTTCTGAGGGTCACCAATGGACAAATGTTGAGGCTGGACCCTCCATCAATCAAAGTCCCGGTGATGAAATAGTCTTCGCATTGCACAGTGATGTGCAACGCTTTGTTGTGGCCTAAACCTTCAGGGGGCAACTCATCCTCGTGGAAAGTGATCTTATGACTCTCCAATATCTGCCCGACCATGTTTTCCATCTCTCCTCCAGTTATGTTACTGGGTACATACGCCTCACTCAGTATCTTCATCAGGGCATTCTTATGTGTCTCGGAGCTCTGCAGTAGAGCTAGAATGGAGATATGCGCTGGTGTTTTATTTAATTGATCAACAACTGAGTATTCTTTCGCCTGTATCTTCCGCTAGAGATCATCGGGCCTAGTTTCAATAGGCCGTCCAGAGGCCTGCTTATTTGATTCAACTAAGTGCTCCGTAGTATAAATTCTGCCGGTTCTGGTCATACCCCGTGCTGCAATTGCTTCTCCAGACCTAGTTTTTCCCTTCCTTCTTGCCTCGGCGGTGTAATCCCAAGGAATGGCCTGTGTATGGAATGGCGTTATGGCTGACATTGCTACAGGAATGGGCACCCTTGTTTTGGTGAGGTAATACAACAACTTCAAATGGTGCAAGTGCCTTTGGAGACCCAAACTCCACCTCAATTGGCTCTGCAGTCTTTGTGGATGACGGTGTTTCAAACTCAAGAGGCACAGACATGTTTACTTCAGCATCCCCAGAGGGCTGGATCTGGACTACGATTGGATTCAGTGTGACTGTTGGTTTCTTGGGCTCGTCACCTTCGGCAATCAATCCAATTGACCCTTTGGGGTCCCAATCATCTTCTACCTCGATCATATGCACGCCTCCACCCTTATGATCAGGCAAGGGATTGTTGCGAACATTAGGAGCAGACTCCTTTGATTTTGTTGTCAATTAGAGCTTGGATTTTGTCTTTCAAAGATCGGCACTCATCAATGGTATGCCCTTTCATGCCGGAATGGTATGCACAGGTTTTGTTTGGATTGACCCATTGGGAAGGATTTTCTGGAGTTATGGCAGGGATTAGGGTGACGTAACCGGCTGCTTTGAGTCTTTCATATAGCTGGTCGATTGGTTCGGCGATGGCGGTGTATTGCTTGGGAGGTCTACGGTCGAAATTAGGGCGTGGCCTGGGGAAGTTTTGGTGGGCGGGAGGTGATTGGTAGTGAGAAGGCTGAGCATTATAGGCTTGGTAGACGGGTGCGGGTTGGGAATATCTTGGTGAGGTAGGTTGATATGTGGGGGAGGGAGATGATTGGTAAGCAGGTGATGGAATTTGGTAAGAGGGCGGAGGTGCTTGGTAATTGGGGATAGGTTGGTATGTGAGAGGGGGTACCGGGTAGGCTTGGTATTTTACTGGGGACTTTGTTCTCTGTGCAACCATCACGGCACTCACATCCTTTTTCTTGGACGTGCCACCAGACTGTAGAGCCTTGTTGGTAGCCTGCAATGCCTCCAAATTAGTGACCATACCGCTTTTAATGCCTTCCTCGATCCTTTCTCCTAGCTTGATGATGTCGGAGAATTTCTGTCCCTCTATCAGCATTAGCCTCTCATAATACTATGGATCCTGAGCTCGGACGAAAAATCTGTTCATCTGTTCTTCTTCTAAGGCTGGCCTGACCTTAGCAGCCTCGGATCTCCATCGAGTAGCATACTCGCGGAATGTCTCAGTAGGTTTCTTTTTTAGATTCTGGATGTAGAAGACATCTGGTGCATTTTCTGTATTGAATCTGAACCTGTCCATGAAATCGGACGCCATTCCTACCCAGCTTGTCCACTTCTTGGGATCTTGGCTGATGTACCAAGATAGCGCATCGCCTTTCAAACTTCTCATGAAGAGTTTCATGCGAATCTTTTCATTTATTCCTACGCCGACTAGCTTATCACAGTATGTCCTCAAATGGACTCTGGGATCCCCTGAGCCATCAAACATTTCGAACTTGGGAGGTTTGTACCCCTCGGGAAGTTCGACGTCTGGCTGAATGCAAAGATCCTCATAATTCAACCCCTCAATACCTTTGTTTCCTTCAACACCCTGGACTCGGCTAGTCAGTTTCTTGAGCTCGGCAGCCAGGTTTTTGATGAGAGAGTCTTTGTCATCAGACTCCGGTGTGTTTGTAATGGGCTGAGTGTATTGTGGTAGGGTTTCCACATAGATGGGAGTGTGGTGGGGATGATCATTTGATGGTTCAGGGATGAGGAGTGGGGTGTTGTTGTGACATGTGTTGCAATTTTGATGAGTAGCGGGTTGTTTCTGCGGCTTCGGGATGTTCTGTGGAGGTATGGGGTGTTGAGCATTGGGAAAGTTGACGTCTGGAGTAGTGAGGGAGAATGACAAGCTCGCCAAGTTCCGGACTTGGTCTAGTTCTTCTTGAAATTTCAGTAGCTTCTGTTCGAGCTGGGCGACACTTTCTTTGGACACCTGAATACCCTGAGGAACCTCTACCCTTTCAGCTGAGTTCTCCTTTCTGATGTTGTTCACGTCCTCCATTTTTGCTTTGTTCTTGCTTTTGATAGGACTTGGAGGAGGAGGAGGTGGAGGGCCCTTAGATCTTGTGGAGTAGGATGATGATGCCAGAGTGCACGAACTAACCTTTTGGGGAGGGGAATAAAAATAAAAGAAAAAACAAAAAGGTAACAAGTTAGTATGGATTCCGAGAAAAATATTGCAATATTTAAACACGTAGTATAAGAATATGAATCGTGTCCTAAATTGGGTGCCTCGTTGTGCCCGAGGTAGGCCTAGCGACAAGTTAATTTGGAGAACTTATAATGCTAAATGCCTCATTTTATTGATAAAAGTAAGACGAATCCCAAAACGACACTAAGATTGTACTAATGGCCATTGGCCTTATTACATTTTAAAGAAAAAAGAAAAGAATCCTATCTATTTGGTCCCAGAAGGACCTTCCCCAGATTCGGCATCTTTAGCTCCATCGAACAGCTTCACCAGCTCACGCAACCCCAGCAGTAGATAAGCCCTAGCCAAATGTCCTCCTTCATTTCCCTCAGCGTTCTGGCAATTCTCGATCCTCCGGATGAATTTTCCCTTCCAGCTCTACCAATCTCGCTCCAAATGCCCTAGACGCTTGTTGGCGCTGACACAGCCATATCCTTCCATTCCTCGATCAACTTTTGATTTGCTTCTTGAATTTCCTGATGTTCACTCTCGCACTCCCTGATCCTCTTGCACAACTGGTTGTATTTAACCTGTATTTCAGCCCTCTCGTCGATGGCTCTGTGACATCGAACAAACCTGGGCTGTCCTAACCCAGCATGATCCTTTTCTAGCCAACCTGGATAGTATGGGGTGTAACCGGCATGATATCTGTCAGGCTCTATGGAATCCTTTTCCAGGATAATCTTACTGTTCCACATATATTGAGCTTGACATTTGTATGGACTATCGTCATCTTGGAAATCAGCCATGAAATGACTCATCTTTTCGACCTTTGGTACGACTTGCTTTCTCCTCGCCTGCCTCATGACTTGGAGAGGGACATAGGGATAAGTTCCCCTCAGACCAATGAGTATAAGAAATGGAGCGTCCCGAGAGCGGATGATGAACTCTCCAGTGGGGAACCATTCGAACATCCACTGCACCTTGTCTTCTTTCAAGTTTTCAAACAACTTTACCCATCCTCGAGCATCCCCCGGCTGAGCAAACATGTCAGGCATATAGTTCATTCTCTTGGGATGGTGAAAGGCTATATGATCATTCCACGGCCTTCGCGGAAGCTCTTGACGGTATTGACCCCTTTGGAGATGTTCTATAAGCCATAGTTGGAGTAGTAAGTTGCATCCCTCAAAGTGACTGGCCCCTCGTTGACAGTTATCCAAAGCTCGGTAGATTTCAGCAACAATCATGGGCACTATGCTGAAAGGCTGCCCTCCAATCCCTTCCATTAGTGTCTTGGTGACCATGGCTAGTCTGGTATGGATCCTAGCCTTCTTCATAGGAAACACTATCATTCCCAAAAAGCAGAACATAAAGATGAAAACCCTCTTGTGGATATGCCCTAGTGATGTGAGGGCGAATTCATCTGAATAGGTGCGGTAGGACTTGCTATGACCGTACCTCTCGTACAGATAGTTGAAAGGAATATAGGAGTCCTTCAAACAAGTCAAATCTGAGTTTCTCTTCAACCCCATCATTTTGAAGAAACCCCTACCCTTGCGGTTTTCTAGCATGAGCAAACCCGGAGTCTCCCAAGGAATACCGGCTAACCCACCTATTTCTTCGAGCAATGGGGTCATTTCAAGGTCCTCAAATTGAAACACTGATCTATCACTGTCCCAGAATAAGGTCGCAGCCTCTATGATTTTGTTGTCAGGCTGGATTTCCAAAAGAGAAGGTAAGTTCCCCAAATACTTGCGGACGAGAGTCCGGTCACTGGAATGAAGGTCCTCCCACCAACTTAGCAACCTTGGGTGAATGTTGGTTACCATGCCGAATCTGGGGATTTCGTGCCTCATTTCTGCAAACCAAAGTGTTAGTCCCTTACCCCACCGGACTCGACTATTTAAATCAATAATTAGCATAATGGTATTTAGTTCTCCAAATAAATGCACAGAACAATGGTGTTGTCCGTTTGGGTTCCAGGGAAACCCAGTGGACTTTGGAGAAGGCTATCTTAAAGAGTCATTATGTGGACAGCATAACTGACTCGACTAGGTTTGACAGTGATGCATGAACAATTAAATAGAATAAGGTTTCTATGAGGTGCTAGACCAGTACCCTTGAGCGGACAACTCAAGAGGGAAAGGCACGGAACCGTCGACTGCACCGCTGATCGACTGGTTTTACCGCAAATATGCCTTTGCAAAATTTAAGGGGTAATAATATCGGAAGAGCGCAACAACTCATCAAGCATTGCTATGGTATTTGTTTGGCACGAGTGGAATATGATGTTGAAAATGCAATTACAAAAAATGAAACAAATTGTCACGTATTTTCACGTTCATAATGATTACAATAATTGCTCGAAAATTACAACGGTATTGGAGGAAAACAGTAAATGAAAGCGTTAAAGAAAGAAAAAAGAAACAAAAAAGCCAAGTCAGTTTCGAAGTATAAGAGAGATAAAGACATTAAATAAAAGCAATAAAGAAGCAATAAAGTCACGAATAACATGTAATGGTAAAAGCCTAAAGAAATCCCTAGCAGAGTCGCCATGCTGTCGACGCCCCATTTTTCTCGCGAAATCGGGTTTACGAAATTTGAGAAGACAACTCTATTCTCGTGTGGGAATTGGGTTTTTTGAATTGAAGAGTCGCCACCTAATGATTAAGTGCATTAGGACATTGAGAGTTTTGAGTTTGAAAACCAGAGTTCAGGTAAGGGCTAGAAATTATCTCGAGGGGAAGGTGTTAGGCACCCCTCAAGATCCACTAGTGTGGTTCCCGGCCATGCTATGTTGTGACTTTAATGCAAATAAGTATACAAATAACTTCACACATAAGGGTTACAAATAGATACGTAACAATTATGTTGGAATCGAGGTATAGATGATCTACAATTTGTTTGAGGGAGGGTCTAAATGCAGAAAATTAATCAAGACATTGAATAAACAAGGAAGAAAAATTTAGGGGAAAAAGGAATAATGCAGTAAAATTAAAGAGGGGTTTTGGGTAGTTGAAAAGACAGAATTTTATTGATATTAAACAAAGTCACATAAAGGAAAGGGGGTCCTAGGTTTGTAAAACACATGGATCATCCACACAACACCAGTAATCAATCGTATGCATAGCGTTATCATGTGATCATCATCTCCATGTCTACCCTTCCCACCCGATTAAGGTATTTAAGCGTGGAATGGTATCGTTACCTACTGCATGCTATTACCCGTCCCACTTATCAGTCCCGGAGGCGTTTAGGACTACTAATCCTAAAAGGGAGGGAGCTTGGCTTTTCAGGGGTTTTAAAAGGATACAATTCTAGGGCGACAAACAAAACACATAAAGCAGTTAATGGGGAAATAAGAACAATTAAAGGCTCAAGTAGGCCTCCTCACTTAAAGAAACGAATTGTTTAGCATGTCTTGCACATACTGTTTAGGTCATTAATTAAAATTAGCGCATGAAGAATTGATTTACCACATATTTCCTAGATAGGGAGTCCAGATTAGTCCTGCTTAGATGTAGTTGTCGAAAATTACAGTTGATTAATTATCTAACTATTTGTATGTTAAACAGGGCCTATAGGCATGATATTTATTAATCCAGGGACGGAGGAATAACTGATTGCAAAAAGTCATTAGTTATAAGCTCTACGAGTGTTAAACAAATTGCCACAGATTTTAAACTTAGGAACGAGTGGCGATTCTGATTAAGTTGATAGTTCCTATAGGCATGCTTTCTAGGTAAAACTGATTTTGAGCAGAGATCCTATAGGCAGGTTATCTATATGTAATGAGTTATTTTAACTCCTATAAGATGGCTTGCCTAATGACAAATGTATATGCAAAGTGCAGGAAGCCCTATAGGCATATTATCTATACAATATGCAGAGCTTCATTATCGATTTATTGCTATGGTATTATTACAAAGTGCAGAAAACCTATGGGCATGGTATCTATGTGAAAAATGCAGACTTGGAAAGTGATAACCCTATTAACATGGTTTCTAGGCGAGATGCAGAAGTTTAAAGAGTAAATATCCTATAGACATGGTATCTACGTGAAAATGCAGAGTTTGAAAGCAATGATCCTATGGACATGATTTCTATGTGAGATGCAGAACTCTAAAGGGTAAATATCCTATAGACATGATTTCTATGTGAAAATGCAGAATTTTAAAGAGTAAATATCTTATAGACATGATTTCTACCCCTTTGGCATGCATTCAGTCCCATCCCCTTTCACTATACCCAAATAGTTATTACAAAATTATTTACAGAGCTTATTACAGACCAAGCGAATAAGAAGGAATAATAAAGTTACATCAGTGATTACATCTACATCTAATCAGCCTAATCCAGACTCAAAGTCTAATAATATGAGATAAACCAACTTCCAGGATCGGATTTTCAAAGCCTTTCTCTTATTTGGGATGTATCAAAGTTCCAAGGAACTTCAAGAATTCCAGGCATTGCTTACAACCCAAATATCATTGCAGAGTTAAGAACATAGTGTAGTGTGGAAGGGCCAGCCCTCAAATGTCCAAGTTCAGAGGGAA
>NW_017675107.1:53390-56444 GCF_001879085.1 Nicotiana attenuata
ATTCCTTCCGCAGAAGCGGAAATCACTGGGGGCAGAAGGGTTCATAAATACGAACCCAAACTCATTTCTTCCACATTACTCTCAACACTTAGGCGATTTTGGTGATTCCAAAGAGGAGGTTTCAACATAACATTGCAAGGTAAGTAATCCCCACTCATTTTTAGTTCAAATACATAAACATTAGGTAGATTTAACACTAAAAATTAGGTAAAATCAAGGGATTTGAGCTAGACCTAGGGTTTAATGAAAATTAAGGTTTTATCACATAATTTGCCATGTAGTGAACTAGAAATCATATATTTGTGATCCTTAGGTGATAGAGAACAACTTCCTTCGAAGAATCTCGGAATCCGGGCACGTGGGCCCTGGGTCGGAATTTAGGAAACTTGTGTTAATGGTTAGGAAATTGCTTAAATAGCTAGAATTCAACCTTGTAAGCCTTTATTTACTCGTTCTTACTTCGTTTGATTAGTTTGGGATTGTCCGGCATCGAATTAAGGACTTGGGCTCGTTCTTGGACATTGGGAGTGCACTTTGGAGCGAGGTGAGTCTCCTTTCTAACCTTGTAAGAGGGAATTGTCCCCATAGAATTTTAAATGAGTAATTGTTGCTAAATGCGGGGGCTACATACGTACTAGGTGACGAGAATCTGTGCGTAGCTACTATATGATAATTGTTCGGGTAGTTTAGGACCCACGTCATGTCTAATTGGGGAATATCTCTTATTTTAAATTGCCAATATGATCATTTTGATTTGCTAGAGACTTGAGGAAATGAAAGGTGAACGTAAGAGCTGTTGAGCCTTGGTAGGAATTCCCTTGTATGTAATTGAGCCATATGTGTTTTTCTTGATATTTTCTTGATGATTATGGATCGGGCCGATCGCCTCGGTGATAATAGATGCATCTATGGTTCGTGCGCTCGACCCTCGGCAGTGCACAATTTATTTTCTGTTGGAGCGGGTCGTCGAGCTTGGCATGATTGTGCATGATTTATATGCTTACATTTAGATATGAAATGATCACTTGTTTAATATGAAAAAGGGAAAACTGGTAGTTTAATTATGTCAAGAACATGAATATGACTCTTCTCTTAAACTTGTGTTATTGGAAATTCTTCATGCTGTATATCTCACTTTATTATTATATTATCTTGATCTTAGTAAGTATCAAGTCGACCTCTCGTCTCTACTTTTTCGAGATTAGACGGGATACTTACTGAGTACATGTGGTTTATGTACTCATACTACGCTTTTGTACTCAAATGTACAGGATTTGAGGCAGGTGGATCTGGACATCATCCTGGTGCGCATCAGTGAGCACGCTTGGGGACTTCTACGGTGAGCTGCTTCTCTTTCATGCCGATCCGCAGCCGAAGAAGTCCTTTCTCTTACTTTTTTGTTTCTTTCTATTCTGATTCAGACAGTAGGATAGTGTATTATTCTTTTGCGTATATTCTACTAGTTGCCCGCAGCTTGTGACACCAGGTTCTGGCACACACAGTAGTAGACATTTATTTTGGGGTTGTATCGCTATTTTAGCACTTTATGATCTTTACTGGTCTTATCTTTAAATTCAAAAATCTAGTATAACTGTCTTTGGCTAAAGTAAAATGAGAACTTAATCACATTCCGCATCGGTTGGCCTGACAACGGTGTTAGGCGCCATCATGACCTATTATGAAAAATGGGTCGTGACAGTAGTTGTCGAAAACTGACAGTTGATTAATTATCTAACTATTTGTATGTTAAACAGGGCCTATAGGCATGATATCTATTAACCCAGGGACTGAATAAATTAGCTAAAAGTCATTAGTTATAAGCTCTACAAGTGTTAAACAAATTGCCACTGATTTTAAACTTAGGAACGAGTGGCGATTTTGATTAAGTTGATAGTTCCTATAGGCATGCTTTCTAGGTGTAACTGATTTTGAGCAGAGATCCTATAGGCAGGTTATCTAATGTAATGAGTTATTTTAACTCTTATAAGCAGGCTTTCCTAATGACAAATATATATGCAAAGTGCAGGAAGTCCTATAGGCATATCATCTATACAATATGCAGAGCTTCATTATCGATTTATTGCCATGGTATTATTACAAAGTGCAGAAAAACCTATGGGCATGGTATCTATGTGAACAATGCAGGCTTTGAAAGTGATTCTATGAACATGATTTCTATGTGAGAGGCAAAATTTTAAAGGGTAAATATCCTATAGACATGATTTCTATGTGAATGTCACACCTCCTTTTTCCTACACCCGCAAGAGTGTAAAGGAGTTTTTCCACTTAAAGGACAATCGGACCGGAATTTATTATTAAGATTCAGAGTCGCCACTTGGGAGATTAATGGTGTCCCAAGTCACCTATTGAATCCCAAACCGAGGAAATTATGACTCTGTTAACAGTCCGCGAACCAGAAATCCGAGTAAGGAATTCTGTTAACCCGGGAGAAGGTGTTAGGCATTCCCGGATTCCGTGGTTCTAGCACGGTCGCTCAACTGTTATATTTGGAATTATCTGATTTGATTTTAGTACATTTTAAACCTATGTGCATTTAGCTTTTTAACCGCTTTTATTTAATTAATTAAAGGAAGATTGCAACGTCATTTAAAATATGTTTCGAACCACGTCACATAAATGCAACCGCAGTCCATAACATATTTTATCTAACGTTGAGATTTGGATTTGGGTCACATAAATGTGCACCCGAGTTTAGGAAGGTACATTATTAAATAACGCGCCTAAAAGCAACTACGCGTTGTTAACTTTGCGAGGGCCATGAAAATTTGCTAAATGGCACGCCTCGAATTCTAAGGTTAAGTCAAAGCTAATTAAAACGAGGGCCACACAATTGAAATTTTATTTGGCGCGGCGCACCTCAATTTATTCTAATTTCAAAAGATTTTATTATTCGAAGTTGTTATAATCGGGTTACATGAAATGCACCCAAGAATTGAGATTCACATATCGTAACCATGCCACGAGAACCGTACCAATAGCCACTAACAAATCACGCCACTATCCACTATCAAACCACCATTAAACCCAGCTTCT
>NW_017675107.1:56595-74512 GCF_001879085.1 Nicotiana attenuata
TCGTTTTGGTCGACTGTAAAGTTTTTTTTAAATTACACTCTGTTACAAGTATCAGAGCAAATAACAAAACTATCAAAATAACACCAAATAAGAATGATGAGAAAAAAACGGAAAAACCTGGCTTGTTATGTTGGTGCAGTTCTGATTCATCTTCTTCAATACTTGTATAAATTGATATGTGAGGCGTACCAAATAAAGGCCGAGAAACAACAGCTTCAAATGAGCTTTCCCAATTAAATTATTCTCCGGGCAGTACACTCGAAAGATGTTAACGTCAAAACATGGAATTCTGGCAATTGAAATCAGATCGGAAAAAGAATAACTAGCACCAGGACCTCGACAAAACAACCTCTAGACTTCAGCGACTGGCTCCGAGCAGATCTCACAAGCGAGTTCCAAAATGAATTCAAACCAACGAAATTCCAGCAGCAGAATGAGGCTACGCAGCTTCAAACTCAATCTCAGAAACTGAAGTTTTCCTCGGGTTTCTTCGAGTCTCAACACCAGAAAATCCAATTGTCGAACAAATTTTTATTGATGAACAAAGTCAATGTATACAAAAACAGAGCAATACCCAACGGACTAAAAAAAACTAAAACTATGAGTTAGAACTTCGACATCGAAACCTCGCCGGAAACTTCGGACAGATCTCATGCGACTCAACCTCCATCGGACTCCATTGAAAACCAGAGATCTTTATGCATTTGTGCGTGTGTGTTCAGAAATGGAGGGATCGTGACTAGTTTGTGTTGTTAGAGGAAGAAAGTAGTTGATGCTTCTGTGATTTCGATCAAGAGCAGTAGCTCATGGGGTCATTTGTGGCTAGGAAGAAGCCATGGAATTTTGGATTGTTTCTTTTATGAAGAAGAAGACCGTCGATCAGGGAGGGGTCCGAATTTTTGTCTTCTGCGGCGCTTCTCCCTTTTTAGTCTCCCCCCTTGTTCAGATTTTTTTTATACGTAGAATCTAGGTCTACGTGTATTTTTGTGTATTTTGCCCATTAGTCCCTAAGTTTTTTGTGTTAAGTCCTTAGGGTCTTTTTTATTTATTTTTTTATCCCAAAGAAGAGTCTAAAAGGGTCCCTAGACTACACAATGACTCTTTTTTTTATTTTGTATTTTAAAAAGTAAGATAGAAATATTACACAATGCCAAAGTTAATCCTAATTAATTGAACTAGACATGAAACTATATATTTTTTTTATTTTCGAAATTATATAAAGATAAAAATAGGATACTATTTTTTGTATTTTTTTTAAAATTTATGAAAAATACATAAACTAAAATATTTTTTGTAATTTTTATTTTTCTTATACTAAAATAAAGTAAAAGCGTCAAAATTAATTGAAATAGCGCTATTAGGACTAAATTAAATATTTACATGCTAAAATAAGAAAAATCTTGGGGAGGGTCAAAAATTACATGTCTACAGTGAAAATGCAGAATTTGAAGGTAATGATCCTATGAACATGATTTCTGTGTGAGATGCAGAATTTTAAAGAGTAAATATCCTATAGACAGGATTTCTATGTGAAAATGCAGAATTTGAAGGTAATGATCCTATGAACATGATTTCTATGTGAGATGCAAAATTTTAAAGAGTAAATATCTTATAGACATGATTTATACCCCTTTGGCATGCATACAGTCCCATCCCCTTTCACTATACCCCAGTAGTTATTACAAAGCTTATTACAGACCAAGCGAATCAGAAGGAAATAAAAAAAATTACATGAGTGATCACATCTACATCTAATCAGCCTAATCCGGACTCAAAGTCTAATAATATGAGATAAACCAACTTCCAGGATCGGATTTTCAAAGCCTTTCTCTTATTTGGGATGTGTCAAAGTTCCAAGGAACTTCAAGAATTCCAGGCAATGCTTACACCCCAAATATCATTGCAGAGTTAAGAATATAGTGCAGTGTGGAAGGGCCAGCCCTCAAATGTCCAAGTTCAGAGGGAACTCGAGGTCCCAAATCAAGGCTCATAGGAGGGGGCAGAACTTAGAGACTAGGAGTAAGTACAAATGCAGTAGAGGGGAAATGGCAAGCTGGTGGTCATGCCAAGCATTTTGGGGTGCTGGCACACCCCTGACCAGCTTGTCAGTTGAACTTGGGAGTTAAGACCTATTGAAGGTCAGGTTCAGCCTTGGACAGCAATAGGGATGCTGCCAGGCTATACCTTAACTCAGCATACATGGGGAGTGGGGATATGGGGATTCATAACAAGCAGGACTCAAGAAAGGAGCAGGCAAGGGCATAACCAGCAATGGGACATACTGGCACACCCTTTAGCCTACTTAGGGGGGTTAGAACTCAGTTCATGAGCAACAATTCTTGTTGCCATGCCCTGAGTCCCCACTTACAAACATATGGGGGTAAATGGGATAGGGAACTAGTGTTTACAAGAAAATAAAGCAAACAGTAGCACATAAGCATTTCAATGTCAAATTCTGCAGAAGGTAGACATAGGCGAAAAGACTGTAAATAAACACATTGGGATGATGCAGGGAATTGAATCAAGACATACCAGTTTTTAAAAAAGATAAGCAAAGAAAGCGGCGATCTTGTGAAAGCCAAAGTGCAGACAAGAAAATTCAGAAAAGGTTGTGAGAATTATAAGCGTGAAGTCTGAAGTGTATTCAGTGTGTTGTGAAAAGAAAAGGCCGGGTATTTATAGTGTGAAAGTCATGAGAAATAAGGTAAGAAAATAATTGAAGTTTGATTTTCAATCGGTCACATAAGACTCCCTTTAGTTAAGGGATTCAAATTCAAACGAGTATAAAACCAACTAAGGAAAGAAATTAATCAAAATCTTTGTGCAAAGCATTCAATTGAGGGTAAATACATAAAAGGTTATTTTAAGGACAAGGTTTTCTGAAAGTACACGGTTGTATAACTAAGGAAAGAGAATCAATTGACAGCCACGAAATCACAAGTCCAAATATTTGGTGTGAAGAAAAAGGTTTTACTCAAGGAAAATTAGTACAATCAATTAAAGCCCCCAAAAAGATTCTGATTCAATTACTAGTTGAAATCCTTTTAAAGAAAGATTCAACACACATATAAAAGCACACAGACATGCCTAAACACGAAGAATCTTGCCATAACCTTGTAAAATCAGTATAAAGAATCGAATGCGGAGATGGAGAGGCAAATAGTCAAAACAGGCTTAGTGGCTTCTTTTAGAAGCTCATAAGAAATCACGCAAACAAGTAGAAAGATCAGAGCAAACAGAGTGAGGAAACTAGTTTCGAAGCATAGTGAGGGAACAACTGACAGTAGAAGAACAGTAGAAGAACCAGTAGAAGAAACAGTAGAAGAAATACATGCTTATAGAGGATGAAGATAGCAGAGCATGGTAAAAAAAAGACGGGAATCATAGCGTAGAAAACACAATAGGAGAATATGAAAGGACGGAGTATAGAAAACACAGCAAAAGAACATTCAATCACGGAGTATGAAACTCAGTAGAAGAACACCTAAGAACATAATAGAGCAAGTATAAGAACATAGCGAGTGAGAACATGATACAGGAACACAATAAGAGAAACTATACAAATAATAAAGAAAGCAAAAATCATAAAAACACTTGAATACTTTCCAGAAACCCTAAATCGGAAAAGAAGGGTTTTGAAAGCAATTTTCAAAGGAAAACTTAGGGAAATCGTTAAAAAATTCACGCATAGCATAAATACATAACAGATCTAAAAGGAATCGGAGAAAAACCTCGAATAGTTAGGGTTTCGAAAGGACCCTAGAGTGAGGAAGACTTTAAAAAGATCAGATCTAAGTCGGATAAAGTCAGAACCAGACTCAGGAGACTAGAATATGCCGGAGCAAGGCCGAAAATGGCCAGAAATGGCCGAAAACCTCGAGTCGGCGAAGATCTAACTGAGGACCCTCGAAGTCTGTCCTCGATCCTTCGAGCATCAGGTTCACAGGAGCAGTAGGAGGTGAGTATGAGGTTTCCATGGCCTGAGAAGCCATGAATTCCGGTGGGAATCGAAGGGGATTAGGGTTAGTTTGGGTGGCGGCGGCTAGGGTTTGAACGGGGTTGCAGAGAGGATTGGAGAGGAAAGGGATTCAAGGGCGGCGGGTAAAGGGGAAATGATTTAGGGTTGAGGGTGTTGGTGGATTAAAAAAGGAAAGGATGCGTGTGAGCCATTGATCTATTAGATCAGTTAGATCAACGGCCGGGATTAAAAGAAAAGGCCTGGACGGGTTATTTGAGTGGGTCAGGGGCGGGTAATTTAGGAATTGGGTCAGGTTTGAATCAAAAATAGGGCTGGGAAATTGGGGGGTTTGATTTTGGCTAAAATTGAAATGGTAATGGGCTATATATTAAATAGCCAATTTCTCCCTTTTTAATTTAATTAAAATAGTTAAAATGATTTTAAAAGCAAATTGAAAGCACTGAAATTAATTAATAATATATAAACATTAATCTAAAAAATACTGAGAGCAATTTTATAATTGTAAAATGCTATTAATCGCAATATAGGCTATAATTGCAATTTTATGCAATTTAGCTTAAAAATATCAAATAAATTTATAAAAATATGCAAAAATTGCCTTAATTATATTGTGGTGTAAATATGAGGATGGAAATAAACTACTCACCAAAATGATAGCTTTGGGTATAATTATTGAATTTTGTACTGCTAAAACAAATAATAAAATGATTTTAAAAAGCTTTAAAAATTGGAAAAAATATCAAAATTCTTGGGCATGCTTATATATGCACGTACATGCTATTTTGAGAATATTCTGAGTATAAAAATATGTAGGGAAAAATTGGGTATCAACAAGGACCATTATCACACGATCTCCTTTGGTACACCAAATCGGCATATGATATTCCGCCAAATGAAATCTTTAACTTCCTTTTCTCGCACTTGCTTGAATGCTCCTGCCTCTACCCATTTAGTAAAATAATCAATAAGTACGAGCAAGAATTTCACCTGTCTTTTTGCTTGCGGTAATGGACCCACGATATCCATTCCCCATTTCATAAATGGTCGCGGTGCGATGACTGGATGTAGTAATTCCGTAGGTCTATGCATATTGTTACCGGACCTCTGACATCTATCGCATTTAGCCACGTAACTTGCTGCTTCTTCTTCCATTTTAGGCCAACAATACCCTGCTCTAATTAGGTTTCTTACCAATGATCTTCCTCCGGCGTGATTCCCACAATGCCCCTCGTGTATTTCCCTCATTACGTACTCCGTTTGAGAAGGTCCGAGGCATCTGGCTAAGGGACCACCGAACATTTTACGATATAGGTTGCCCTGATTTAAGCAGTACCGAGCAGCCTTTTTCCGAAGCGCCTGAGCTTTTTTCTTATCATCAGGGATGGTTCCATACTGCAAAAAAGCAACAATCTCGTTCCTCCAATCCCAAGTTAAATTATTAAAATTTACCTCATTCTTGTCGGGTTTAAGAACTGAATGAAATAAATGAATAACTGAGGCGTTTGCATCACTTGCCACGTCAGCCGCAGATACGAGATTAGCTAAGGCGTCATCTTCAACATTTTCATCCCTTGGTATTTGTGTGACTTTCCAAGTTTGAAATTACTTTATCAACTTCCGTACCTTTTCTAAATATTGTTGCATCCTTGCCTCCCTAGCTGTATAAGTCCCCAACATTTGATTAACCACAAGTTATGAATCGCTTTTGATTATAATCTGATTTATGCCAAGTTCTCGTGCCAATTCTAAGCCTGCAATCACAGCCTCATACTCTGCCTCATTGTTAGTTATAGAATGACATTTGATAGCTTGTCGAATGGTTTCACCCGTAGGTGGTACCAAAATAATCCCTAAACCTGCACCCTTCACATTGGATGAACCGTCAGTGAATAAAGTCCAAGTTCCTGGGTTAGCTCTATTGAACACTTGTAATTCTTTTTCTGCTTCTAATTGCATCCCCTGCCACGAAATCAGCTAACACTTGAGATTTTACAGCAGTTCTAGGTTGATACGTGATTTCATACTCACTTAATTCTATATCCCACTTAGCCAACCTACATGATAGCTCATGCTTATGTAGTATATTACGTAAGGGATGAGCAGTTACTACAGCAATAGGATGACACTGAAAGTAAGGACTTAATTTCCTAGATGCCATGATCAATGCAAGTGCAAGCTTTTCTAATTGAGGATACCGTGTCTCCGCATCTAATAGAGATTTACTAACATAATAAATAGGCGATTGTTTACCTTGGTCTTCTCTGACTAGAACAGCACTTACCGCTACTTCTGAAACAGCAAGGTAAATAAGCAATCTTTCCCCGGCCTTTGGTTTTGCAAGCAATGGTGGATTTGATAAATACATTTTCAAACTTCTGAGTGCGTGTTGGCATTCTTCATTCCATTCAAAATGATCTGGCTTTTTAAGAGCTGAAAGAATTTAAAGCACTTTTCTGATGATTTAGAAATAAATCTTCCCAATGCTGCAATCCTCCCTGTCAATCTCTGAACTTCTTTCTTACTCGAAAGTATATCAGGGATTTCTTCAATGGCCTTAATCTGTGCAGGATTCACTTCAATACCACGATTAGAAACAAGAAAGCCTAAGAACTTACCTGATGCAACACCAAATGCACATTTTTTGGGATTTAACTTCATATTAAATTTCTGCAAAATTTTAAACATTTCAGACAGATGCGATATATGATCTTCTGAATGCTGAGTTTTAACGAGCATATCATCTATATAGACCTCCATAGTTTTTCCCAAATGCTCTTGGAACATTTTGGTTACCAGCCTTTGATATGTTGCACCTGCATTTTTGAGTCCAAAAGGCATTACTTTATAACAATAAGTCCCCTTGTCTGTTATAAATGAAGTTTTTTCTTCATCTGCGGGATCCATCTTGATTTGATTGTAACCTGAGTATGCATCTAAAAAACTTAACAACTCATGCCCTGCAGTAGCGTCAATTAGTTGATCTATATGAGGTAATGGAAAAGAGTCTTTAGGACAAGCTTTGTTAAGATCTGTATAGTCTACACAAACTCGCCATTTACCATTCTTTTTAGGTACCACAACAGTGTTGGCCAGCCAATCAGGATACTTTACCTCGTGAATAGACCCATTTTTTAATAATCTTTGCACTTCATCCTGAATCACCTGATTTTTGAAAGTTTCCTGCTTTCTTTTCTTTTGTTTGATAGGTGGATGAGACGGGTCCTTGTTTAACTTGTGAGTCATTACCTCCGGTGGTATACCTGTCATATCAGAATGGGACCAAGCAAAACAATCTGCGTTAGCTTTTAGAAATTCAATCAACTATCCGGGCTGAGATTGGCTCCTAGATACACTTTTCTTTCTGGACAGTGTATAAACAAAACTACAGCCTCCAGCTCTTCTATCGTCGTTTTGATGTTTTCATTTTCTTCTGGTTCTTGAATGGAATCGGGCCTTGAATCTACATCTGTTTGCCCTTGTTCAGTTGAGGTTGACGTTATGTTGTTCTCAACTGGATTCTGTAATTGCTATTTTCTTCACCCCTCGCACTTAAATCTGCCACGGCGTTGATGCTCCTGGATGTCTGTTAGTCTCCCCTGATTTGACATATTCCCCATGGCGCTGGAAATTTAATGACTTGATGCAAGGTATATGGAACAACATCCATATCATGGATCCATGGCCTCCCGAGAATTATGTTGTAAGCCATTTCCATCTCCACTACCTGAAATTTTGTGTCTTTGACAACGCCTTCTGCGAATGTAGTAAGCATCACTTCTCCTTTCATTACAACACTGGAATTGTCAAATCCTGACAAAGTATGCGCTTTTGGTACCAATCTATCTTCTGCTTGCATCTCGCGTAGTACTCGTAACAAAATAATGTTCATCGAACTACCTAGATCAATTAAAACTCGTTTTACGTTAGTGTCATGTACAAGTAAAGATATTACCAGTGCGTCGTTATGTGGAGTTAATAGACCCCCCGCATCCGCATCATCGAACGTAATATTTCTTCCTCTAAAACATGTCGCAGCCGCTTCCCGTGGGTAATTGTTACTTTGGAAACCTTATTGGCTGCTGTATATGTCACACCGTTGATTTCTTCTCCTCCACTGATAACATTAACGGTTCTTTTGGGAGAAGGTGGTTTGGGGGGTTCTTGCTTGTTTTTCATGTATGCTTGTTTACCTTTCTCATTGAATAACTCGGTGAGATACCCCTATTTTAACAAATGATCAACTTCACCCTGCAAAAACCTGCAATCTGCCGTTTTATGCCCGTGATCGTTATGAAATTCGCACCAATGATCAGGTTTCGTCTGTTTGGATTTGATCTCATCTCCTTTGGCCATCGTACCTTATCTCCCATGCTTCTTAAAACAGCCACGAGTTCAGAAGTGCTCACGTTGAAATTATAACCGCTAAACCTTGCCTTTAGACTTCTATCGTCATCTCGTGACTCACGTGTGCTTCGATCATTCCCAAATCTTGATGACGAGCCTGACTCTCTATTCCTTGATCTGTGATCGTACCTCTGATTGTCCTATTTTTACCGTGAGTCTCTTCCCGCAGGTCCCATGTATGGCTCGTACCTATTTTTAACGGATCTCTTTTCGTTTTCCGCCCGTCTCGAACTTACTTTTTCTTCTTTTTGATGTCGTGAAATAATATCTTCTTCAATCCTCAGCTTTGTGTTATATCTGTTGTAAACGTCATTCCACGTTGTAGCTGGGAATTCACGAAGGCTTTCCTTGAGTCGCCTCGTAGCTTCTGAGCTCTTTTCATTCAAATTGCTTGTGAAAGCTATAGCTGCCCAGTTATCAGGTACACGTGGCAATGTCATTCTTTCACGCTGGAATCTGTCCACGAATTCCCTAAGCAATTCTGAGTCCCCTTGCTTGATCTTGAAAATATCTTCCATTCTTTTTTCGACTTTTTGAGCTCCCGAGTGTGCTTTGATGAAAGAATCTGCAAGCTCAGCAAAAGAATTTATAGAATTTTCGGGTAAAAGAGAATATCATGTTATTTCGCCCTTAGTAAGTGTTTCACCAAATTTTTTGACTAATACTGATTCAATCTCCTGCTTAGTCAAATCGTTGCCTTTTACGCCTGTTGTGAATGCAGTCACGTGGTCTCGTGGATATGTTGTTCCATCGTATTTTGGTATATCGGGCATTTTAAATTTCTTTAGAATTGGAAGGGGAGCAGCACTTGACTTCCAGGGTTGTTGTGAATATTTATCCATATCTACCCCTTTGATCACGGGTGGCACCCCGGGTATTTGCTATATGCGGTCACTTTGCTCCTTGAGCTGTTTCTGCAATGTTAGTACTAAATTTTATAAATCAGAATTAACTAAGTTACTTGGTTCTCCCTCCTGTGATTCGCTGGGGGTTCCACCACTACCTGAATTAACAAGCCCGGAACGAGGGTTCTCCAGAGTGTTGTTATTTGGAGTGGGTGTGGGTGGTGCAGCAGGTAATTGGCTAACAAAATCCTGAAGAGCTTTATTGACTTGTGAGGCAATAAGTTTTTGCAAAGCCTCATCCATAGTTTCAATATTTTCGAATTGAGCCTGTCCATCTGTATGAGATCCATCAGGAGTGCCTTCACGAGACCGCCGTGGAGAGCCTCGTGGAGAAGGAATCAGTACGTTATTGTTCTGTGGATCTCCCTGAAATTGTTGGTTTGTTTGGTTTTCTTGGTTTCCTTGAATGTTGTCATTGTTGTTCGACATGGTTGATGCAACAAGGAAAGTTAAGCTAAAATAGAATGGATTATCAGATTTTCGGGCAACGGAACCAATTTGTTTAACCAAAAACTGGAATTTTTACTAAAGCTATAATTTAGAAGAACACGGGTTACTGATAATCGCAAGAATGAATAAAGGAAAGCAATTCGGATAGCCAGAATATAATCAAGAGAAACAAGTAAACCAAAGTATATTCAGATAGTGATTCGTCTCTTTACATTTGATCAATCCTCTCCCTTTTATAGTTATTTTGGAGATATGCGTTTTGCTCTTGTTATTATGAGCAATTAAAGACATTGAATGCTACGTTACATAATCATTATATTTAAGACAAATTCTCTAACGTTCTTGGTATTTAATGCTCATTAAATATTGTATCTGGACTCTCATGCGTTGTCAGATTCATTCCTTTTGATTTTTGAGCTTAAATGACTTTGAACAGGTACGGGTGTTAACTCTTTTTGAATGACCGCTCGTGCCTCTTCCTTTGCTTTCTGCTCGTATCTATCGCAACTCGTGCCTCCTTGACAGCTGTAATTCTTTGACCATTCTATGTGTCTCGACACATCATCTTCTACCTCTTTAATATGTAAACTCAATTTTTCCCAATACAATAACATTCAAAAATATTCGGAACAAACAAGGTTGTTATAGAGAGGTTTGATTGTATTTACCTACCCACAGTGAATCAATTGAGCTTCTAAAGATTTCATAACATATACAACAACATGAAAAAGGGTCATAGCCCGACATGTGACATTAAGGGAAGAAATACAAGAGAAGCTTCCCCAGTATCTGTTATCAACCTCTAATCCTAAATCACAACAATTCAATGCCTAATCTATCTCGCCAAGTCAATTACATGTATGTTGGCTGATAGCTAATGCTTATATAATTAGTTAACAGGAAACTGAAGCTCTGAATCAAGGTGTACTGGTATTGAAACTCGAGTACTAACCCTCATGGAATTAAAATCTTGAATCCGCCTCTGGCCATATATATATATATATATGTGTGTGTGTGTCAGAGACAATCTTCAACCTATCTATTATAAACCAAAGAAAGTGAGGTGTTTATCTCTTCTTTGGTACAACACACTTGACTTGGACAGCCAAAGTCTTGAAAATATTAGGGCATGGGTCCTTGTTTGGCTCGTCAAAAACTTCTCTCTCAACTGGCACAGAACAAGTGTGTTTCCCCAAACAATACTTTTCTGCTACTTTAATACTATTTGGTGATGTGCAATTTCCCATGTAAAAATTTCCACATGCACCATCTGGATCACCATAACTAGCAAACTCAACTTTCTCGATCACATTATCGTCTGGGCAAGTTAAATGAGCTCCTGCTTTAAGATCTTCTACGACGGCAC
The DNA here is from genome assembly GCF_001879085.1 of Nicotiana attenuata. Classification (NCBI taxonomy): domain Eukaryota; kingdom Viridiplantae; phylum Streptophyta; class Magnoliopsida; order Solanales; family Solanaceae; genus Nicotiana; species Nicotiana attenuata. The sequence goes on from NW_017675107.1 coordinate 67,700, forward strand.
GCAATTTACTTCCGGAGCTCTCCCAATACTTAACATTTGGAGGATGATATTCAGTGATCATACTGCAGATTGTGTCTCTGTTTACTGTTACTATTTGAATTGTTTCTGGGTGACCTCCAATTTCTTCAAAAACAACTAGGAGATTATTCTTTGGCTTCAAAAATGCTCTTGGAATATGATACCTGATCAATTCATAATTTTCATATTTGTTATCATATTTGACAAGTGATATATTTGGTCTCTTTTATTTTTTTTTTTGGGGGGGGGGGGGGGAATTTCATGGAATACTTACTCAGATTGAGTGGGCTGTCCAAGAGGAGAGAGGAAAGATGCCCAGTAACGACCAAGGTTTTTACCATTGACCCACATCATACCTTTTTGCATTTTGTCCATTTTCAAGGCCACTGGATCAGTGCCTTCTGGGGCATCAAAATATGTCTGTAACCCACAAAGAAAAAGAAAATATATTAGTAATTGAAATATAGGATCAACGAATTTTAAAATCTTAGATCAAATTACTATGCAAGGATGATATGAACTGACTAAACAAGAATTCTTGAACATCAAACAAAAAGCGCAACGAGTTGGGCATTGTGTCATAGAAAGGTTCGGTACAATAGATATGTATATATATGAAAATACAAACTACCTACACTAGAATAGAAAAACACTACGAAGCTTCACTATTACCTAAGTTTTTTGGGGTGATAGCCTAAAGGTGATAGATAAGTCGTCTTTTCTGACATTCTACAAAATCGTACATGAGATTTTCACTCTATATGGATCTTCAATTCTACCGAATACATTGCCACATTGGATTATGTATTCTTGATGGTGAGAAATGTATAAAAATACACAATGGAACTTAAGAAGGAAAAAAATCTATTTAAGCTTACCTTCAACCAAGTAACAGGTCCCGGTTGCGGACCAGCTAAGGAAGTCCATTTCACTTTCTTTGCACCTTCTTCTGTGAATAATTGTTCTTTTTCTCCATATACACCAACCTGAAATAAAAGATTTTTTACTAGTCAATTTAACATTTGATTTAAAAAAACGTTGTCAAGGATTATTAAATAATTACTAAATATGTGTGAATATGTATACCTCATGTCCCCAAACATTCAAAGTGATATCAAGAGTTCCAGCCATTAAACCTTGAAGTGTCACACCACGGGGTCCTGCAAACCTCTTTTCCATATAGGCTCCGCTATTCTGTAATTATATATTCATGAACATTAATTCTCTTCTGTCTTTTTATTCTCTTTTATTAGGTCTCGGGTTCGAGCCTTAAAATAAATAAAAAAATGTTGGTAGGAAGCTAGCGGACACCAGGCGAGATAAAAAAAGTTATTAAGAAAGAAATAGTACCGGATATCCAATTGTTTCAGCTAAAAGGGTGATGTGATTAATTCCAGGTTTCAAGACGACAGGTTGCCGGAATACGAAGCTCTTCTCGATATTGTTCCCGTGCCCAAACCCTAAAAACATGTAATTCCGAAACAAATATTAAGCAATTTTTGGCACACTGTATTAAAAATAAGTTTTCTCATCAATGGCTAACCAATTTACGACGAGGGTGTGTTTGGTACAACATAAGACATTTTTCACAAAATATTTTCGCAAAATGACTTATTTTCTGAAAAATATATTTTCCTGGAAAATAATTGTTAGATGTTTGGCTAGAGTATTAGCATAACGCATAATGTTCGATAAAATTTTTGAGTATTAAAGATCGAAACAAATATTTTAGTGTTTGCTAAAGCATGAAGGAAAATGACTTCTATCCAGAAGTGGCAGAAGTCATTTTCTCCCTTTTAATAGAAAATGTTGTCCCGGAAAATATTTGTTGAGAACCAACATAAAAAAAACGAGAAAAATATTTTCTCCAATAATATTTTCTGATATATCACACACACCCAAAGAGAATGTCACAAGGGTATTTGTATAAGTAAACCTACCAACATATTGTCCATTGACAAAGGCAACCAATGCATGGCCCATACTTGCAATTTGCAATACAGGGAGAATATCAGGTCTCATGGGCAAGTCACGTCGATCAAGGTTGATACTGTGTTGTATAAAGAATATAGTATTTAGAGTAAAGTCAAATAATCAATAGTAACAGCAATAAAAACAATATCAAATAGGCCTGATTAATTTAAATTACCTTGTGCTGTACCAAGCATAGTCAGATTTATCTTTGGTCAAACTGTAGAGTTCCAAGGGATCCCTGTTCTTAAGTGCCAAATCATGTATTGTTGGTACTTTTTCTTGATATATTTCCCATTTTAGATTCTTTGCTTTCTCCGACGGAACAAAGTTCCTTGAATTATGTTGCGAAACAACCTGTATAATTTCGATTATAATTAAAAAAGGCAGCCGGTGCACTAAGCTCCTACTATGCGTGGAGTCCGGGGAAGGGAATTCTTACCGTTTGAGTGTTGTAAACGACAGTCTTACAATCAGCAAGAATGCTAATTGATTTCTCAGGTAAGTAATATTCTGCTCCCCTAAATGTAATGTTGGATGGTAACTTTGTGTGGTTGTTGGTCAAAAAGGCAGCACACATATGATCAGGCCCAGGCTTCTCATAGACAGTGATCTACATTTTATTTATCAAACATGTAAAATTCCATACTCAAGTACATAATATTACTATTAGTAGTATTAAATTTAAGTTTTATATACTGATAGTATAATTTTTGTTACACCATCAGCTAAATTTGCAAAAGTAAGTTATCACTCTATTGTTCATGTTACTATATATATAACATTTGCTATAAGAGTTATTACCTGTCGTTGCTTGATGGTATACATAAAAACTTAAACATTGTCAGTGCGTAGAACTTATTATAAATAACTGCTAAATGTTCGTTAAAAAGCTAGTTATGAGTTAATAGAAATCCTTAATCACCTCAAGATTCTCGTTAATCTTTTGTACAGTGGGAGTACCCCAAAGAAGAGCTCTTCTCGACAATCTTAAAGCCCTGTGCAAGTCTCTCAAGTGACTCCATTTGGGATCCCTCATTAAACCTAATAAGAGACATATACTCAACCTTTAATTAAATCAAATTATAAGTGCTTGAATAGTAGTATTAATTCGTCGTACTTTTTCAAAATAAAGCTAAAGATGAGTTTAATTACCAAATTCATCAAGAGGGGCCTCATCATAATAACGAGTAGTCACGAAAGAAGAGCTTGTTCTTCCAAAGTTGGTTCCACCATAGTACTGGAAAATAAAAATGTAATTAATTTTAAATAATGTTCAAAGTTTAGATGGACTATAGACTAAAGGTTATGTTGATTAGAAAATTAAGGCATAAAAAAGATTACCATGTAATAGTTTGTAAGAGTTCCATTCTTTGCAAAGAAACGAGCCACAGAAAAAGCAAGATCTTCTGCTGATCTTTGTGCTGGAGGATCTCCATAAGTTCTATACCTGCACTTCATTTCTGTTAATATTTGACCTTTATATAAAGACATAAAACTACAAATCATTTGACTGACAACGTAGATGAACTATTATAAAATATACAAGGTTAATATTAGCCCTTTATATAAAGACATAAAACTACCAATTATTTGACTGACAACGTAGATGAACTATTACGTTATCGGTGCAATTTAACTGGTTATACAAGGTTACTTGCCTTATTTTCAAAGTTACTAAGTGGGCGTTTGGACATAAAAATTGTAAAATTCTGGAAGAAAAAGCAAAATTTATTTTCAAGCAAAAATGGTATTTGGAAATTAGAGTTGTGTTTGGACATGAATACAAATTTGGGGTGTTCTTGAATTTTGTGAGTGATCTGAAGTGAAAATTTTGCCGAGGGTCTTCCGAAAGCAGCTTCTCTGCCTTTTTAAAGGCAAGGGCAAGGTCTGTGTACACTCTACTCTCCATAGACCCCATTTGTGGGATTACACTGGGTATGTTGTTGTTGTATTATTTGAAGTGAAAAAAGGGCAGTCCGCTGTACTAAACTCCCGCTTTGTATCTGAAGTGGAACTTTTAAAAAAGGGCTTTTGGGAGTTTTTCAAATTTTCAAAAAATTCCGAAATTTATCTTCAAGTGAAAATTAAAAAATTTATGACCAAACACTGGTTCGAGAAAAAAGTGAAATCTTTTTTTTTTGGCCAAACGATCCCTAATTTCATTATCATGGTAATTTTACCTTTAATTACTTTTAATATAATTTGATAGTGTAAAATGTTACTACTAGCTCTATCCATGTAGTACATAAAAGTTAAATCTTATTAAATAGACATGGTTTAAGTTTTGGTCACTGCGATAGAAAAAAACATTTACACAATCAGGTAACTATAGATAAATATGTATAATAAGCATCAATTGATAACCTGAAAGAAATGAAGGTTTACAGCTTGTTTGGTTTGTTGTTACACGTCGTTTTATAATGTATCATATTGTACCGCATAATATTGTATTGTATCATTTGCCGTCGTTTCATGATGTTACGCACTAACAATATGAATAATAAACTAGCAGCATTACTAAAAAAAAATAGGATACGGAGTAGATTTATTATTATTATTATATAAAGTAGGGCAAAAGATAAAATATGATTATTAGGGCAAGATAGAGAGGGGAACAAATAAGGAAACGACGCCACCACACAAAACCCGTCATTCCATAAAGTGACATTTTTCGTCATGATGTAACAATGGATTTAATGAAATGATACAATAAAATTTAAGTAACAATCAAAATAAACTTTGTATTTAAAGTAACAATACCACACAATACAATAGGTAACAACTATCCAAACATGCTGTTATATATATCTCAAATCCTACTATGGGACATTAAGAAGATTGTACTTACTGGGCAGTCCAATTTTCAGTCCACAAAGAAGGTTTGTTGGGACCATTAGTGCCTGTGAAAGTATCCCCACAATGTCTTCCATTGCATGTATTTATCTGCACAAATAATTAGGAGGGGAAAAAAAAAAGAGGAAATTAGAGTTTTTACTGTTTAATATCATTTTGGTTGCCTTCTAATGAAATGTTACTAATCATTTCCCACAAGAAAATGAACATTACCACTGATGGAGGTGCATCCTTCTGCTTGCACATGATCCATGGGACTCCATTGTATAATCCCACAGCCATATTTGCTGCCCACTCAATATATTTCTTTCCATTCTCTTTATAAGCTAGCTGGACATTATTGTACTCATTTTCTATCTGTCACGATTTATACGTTACTGTTAAAGATATAATTAAGTAAATAAATATACACATATCAAGCATTGTAGTGTAATTTGCTAGAGACTGCTGTGATTAAATTAGGAGCAGACCTGAGCCAAGATTATGGGACCTCCTTGAGGTGCAAACAATTTCTCCTTTTTCATCAACTCAATGACTTTTTCTGCGTATTTTTTCATATGGTACTGCAAATGGAGAAAAAAGAGGAATAAGATGAGTTAATTAGTCATTAAGAAGTAAGTATGTTACTCCCTCTATCTCAACTTATGTGATGCAGTTTGGATTACGAGAGTCAAACATATTTTCTTTGATCGCGATTTTTTTTATGCTTTTTAAATATTTTGAATTGTTAATTGTTGTGACTTATAGTAATATTTTTTATGCAGATTCCAGTATATTTAAATTTTATTTTTAAAAAACTTAAAATTTTTATATTCCGAATTTCGCAATTAAATCAAGTATGATTGACTCTAGAAATCCGATATGCATCACATAAATTGGAACGAAGGGAATTGTAATTAAGAGTCATTTTATATGTTTATGCCTATGCTATGCACAATATTGTGTATAACATACCACGAATGGCTCGTTATAAGAACGGAATGTGATATTTTTAACCTCTCTTAGCCAGTATGGGAACCCTCTGTTTCATTATCAATATTCATTAGGTCATAATCAAAATAAGGAGAAAAAAGTAGAGAAAACTAACAAAACATCAAAGAATTAATTAAATAGAATTAATATCGTTTATACCCTGAAGTCCATTCTGCTTCAATATAAGGACCAATTCTCAGAGTTACATACAGATCCTGTTTACCGATCTCCTTGATGAACTTGACAATGTCATAATTTCCTTCAAAATTAAACTGCAAATAAAAAACAACTAAGATTCTCGATATGGTCTTTACAAGAATAAAAATTTAAATCATTTAGACAAGAGTAGACCGTGGTAATTAAAGTAGTTTATGAGTTAAACCAAAACTTTTTGGCTTGATTTTCATTAGTACATATGCAAAAGAATTTATGTTTGTGTGTTAATATTACATTCATTCTGAACTCTCTAATATTTATAAATTTTAAATTCGCCTCTAATTACAAGATTGAGGTAGTGTTTACCTGGCCTTGAATGGGCTCGTGAATGTTCCAAAACACATAAGTCTGAATAAGATTAATACCTCCTTCTTTAGCTTTCCTGATAATGTCTGGCCACATCTGGAAAAAAAAAAACTAATCAATAAATTGTTGGTATTAAACATGTCAAAACTAAAATACTGGCAATTGAGAATTTTAAGTTACCTCAGGAGGGCTACGAGGATAATGAATAGAACCAGAAAAGAACAATTCTCTATTTCCATTGACGATTAATGAACGACTATCGTAAGTGACGCCACGTGGCTTTTCGGCGGCGCCGATCACCGATGAAACCAACAAGGAAATCAGGAGGACTAACGTTAATAATATCTGATTCTGTTTAGCCATTTTTGTTTTTTGTTTTTTTTTTTAAGTAGTAATATTTAATTTTTAGTTTTGGATAGTGAGTGTAAATGCTAGAGATAAGAGATGATAGCTATTTTGATGCCGGCAGGTAGC
>NW_017675107.1:75186-75829 GCF_001879085.1 Nicotiana attenuata
CAATTTTACCCTACACAGGGGGAGCTATTCTTATAGATAACCAAATACTGAATCGAGTTCCCCAAAGCAAAACGCAATCCATTCCTTATGAAAAATGGAAAGGAAGGAAACCCATCTTAAAATATTTCAAAGTGTGGGGGTGTTTGGCTAAAGTGCAAGTTCCTAAACCCAAAAGGGTAAAAATTGGACCAAAAACCGTTGATTGCGTTTTCGTAGGATATGCAACAAATATCTTCAAAGATAGTTGGGACATTACAAGAACAGATCTTGAGGAGGGATACTTGAGTTCTTTAGATCAAAGAAGATGCTGAAGGCAATCAACAACACAGTTGTTATAGTGAATCCTAAGAGTAGCCATGCAGAAGCAGTTGGGGATTACAGACCTATAGCCTGCTGTAATACAGTATATAAGGTCATCTCAAAAAATGCTATGCAATAGACTTAAAGTCATCCTGCCGAGCATTATCTTTGATAACCAGAGTGCCTTTGTAGCTGGAGAACAATCATGCAGAAACATATTGATTTGTCAAGATCTTGTCAGATTATATAATAGAAAAAGCAGCGACTAGGAGTTGCTTGATAAAAAATAGACCTTAAAAGGCGTATGATTCATAGAATGGGATTTTGTAGAGAAAATGTTACA
>NW_017675108.1:0-6590 GCF_001879085.1 Nicotiana attenuata
ATGATGCAGAAGAAACTGCCTGTGGTTCTCAATTGGAGGCAAACAACTGGAAGGGCCAGTTTGAAAGTGTACAAATCGATATGGAGAACTTGGAAGAGAGGAAGAATACCTTGGAGAAACAAGTTCAAACACTAACCTCCGAGCTGGCCATGATTAAAGCTACTTCAAGCCAAACTGAGAAGGGAAAAAAAACGCCTTGAATCTTCCTTTTCGGAACAACTGTCCAAGGTCAACGAGGAAAATAGGGCTCTAAAGACTTTGCTGGCTCAGAAAGAAATGCATGCGGGGGAGCTAGCACAAAACCTTTCACGGGTACAAGAAGAACTACGAGTTTCTGTAGACAAGGTTCATGCTCTAGAGAATTCCCATACCACCCCTCAATCATCTTATAGTTCTGTCTTAGCTAAAAACGAAGAACTTAAGAATGAAGTTGTTGCTTGGGAGAGAGATTATGAACTTCTTGAAGAGTCAACCAATGTTGAGGTGAGCTGGACCTTTTTAAAGTCTCGTCGTGACACCTTGGTAGAAATGGGCCAAGAAAATTTCAACCTGGAGTCTGAATTAGCCGAGGTGAATGAAGCCATTGAACGAGCACAACAACCACAATATTTTTCATCTCCCGAGGCTGGAGCTCCTGTGACTGAGACTCCTTTGGCTGAGACTCCCGCAGTTGAAGTCCCCGTGACTGTTGAAATTGCCACGAGTGTCACACCTTCCTCAAGTTCATCCGTGCCTCTTGCTGCTAGTCAAGTTGAAACTTCATTTATTGATACTCCAATGGTTGAAAATCAACCTGCTTCTGTTGGCGATGTTGTTCCAGTTGAGCCCGCTGATGATCCTTCTTCAGTCCTTTCCTCTTAGTGACAAATAAATTTACATCTGTTTTTAAATACCCTTTTTGCAGGTATCTATTTGGAAAAGTGTGTTTAAAGCTCTTGGACTCATTTGAAAGTTTTTGTAATCAAACCCTTGGCTATCACTTGAGGTTTTTTTTGAAGTACAAGTCCCCAAGTCTTGTTATGGGGCATTTTGTATAAACAATTCGATGACTAAGTTTATACTTAGTCTTTAGTTTAAATATTAAGAAGCTTTTATCATTAAACATCCGTCTGTTCTATTCTTGCCTCTTTGTTTTCAAGGACTTAAAGAATAGTCTGCATTTTTGTTCTTTGAAAAATGCTTCTGTTAATCCCATGACTACATAACATGAGTTTTATAAAAGAGGGCCCTTTTATATTTTGACACTTAATGAAGAAGACGTCTTAACTTCATAATGGTGTTATCATACGATAATAGAAATAGGAACACACATATTTTTTGTAATAACTTTGACAAGTTTTGAGTAATACTTTACATGTATTTGAATTACATCTATAACTTTCTCGCAACTGTTTTCTTGTAACAGATTTATACAAAAGAAGAACAATAGATACGGGGTTTTTTCTTATAACCCGTTTTAGTACATAGTCCTTTTAGCTCTAGAACATTAGGAAGAGTTTGAGAGATGACTCCATTGTTCTTATGGGAAAGAATACTATGATGAGTGCCATTGTTCTCATGGGAAAGAATACTATGATGAATGCCATGACTTCGTAACTTTCACTCCGTACTTGATTCTTCTAGGCTTGATTTTCTAAATCTTCTATGCCTTTTTGATACACGTGAATGTATATACTATGTAGTCCCCCAAGTGTTTGAGTGTTGAAGTATGAAGCCTCGAGCACTTGGTAGTCTCCTTCACCTGGTCCTTTTCCTGAAAAGGAAATACATACGGGACTCGGGGGTGCGATTATAGATGAAGACTGCTTAACCCGTGTATACTTCTATCAGAATAATTGTAACCCTGGGCTAGGAATTTTAGTTTATTCCATTTTGCCTTACAGGTCGTGACTCATCATTTAGTACGGGTTAGCGTTTTGCCTATCATCTAAAATCGTTAGTAAAATTTTAACAATTCAAAAAATATAATTTAACATGGTGATACCTGACCGTGGGTTTTTCCTTAGAAGTAGTATCTCTTCAAATGAACTGCATTCCAATGTGAAGGAAGCACCTTCCCGTCCATTGTTTCCAACTCGTATGCTCCTTTTCCTGCAATATCTCGAACTCTGTAGGGTCCTTCCCAGGTTGGACTTAGTTTACCCGTGTTGGCTGCCTTTGTAGATTGAAAAACCTTTTTAAGCACGAAGTCCCCAGTTTTGAAGTATCGCAGTCGTGCTTTCCTGTTGTAATATCGTTCGATCACTTGCTTTTGTGCTGCCATTCTTATTAATGCAGCTTCTCTCTTGCCTTCCAGTAGATCCAAATTGACCCGCATCTCTTCATCATTAGACTCTTGTGTTGCTTGTGAGAATCTTGTACTCGGTTCTCCTATTTCAACTGGGATTAATGCTTCAGCTCCATAAACTAAAAAGAAAGGAGTTTCACCTGTGCTCGTCTTTGTTGTCGTGCGATATGCCCATAAAACTCCGGGTAACACTTCAGGCCAATTACCCTTTGATTCCTCTAAACGTTTCTTCAAATTGTTGATTATGACTTTGTTCGTTGATTCTGCTTGCCCATTGCCTACTGGGTGATAAGGTGTAGATGTGATTCTTTTAATTTGCCAGCTCTCAAAAAACTCAGTGACTTGAGCTCCGATAAATTGAGGGCCATTGTCGCATACAATCTCCTTTGGTACACCAAATCGGCAGATGATATCACGCCAAATGAAGTCTCAGACCTCCTTTTCTCGTACCTGTTTAAATGCTCCTGCCTCTACCCATTTAGTGAAGTAATCAGTAAGCACGAGCAAAAATTTTACCTGTCCTTTTGCTTGTGGTAATGGACCCATGATATCCGTTCCCCACTTCATGAATGGCCATGGTAATATGACCGGATGTAACACCTCCGCAGGTCTATGCATGTTGTTACCGTACCTTTGACATTTATCACATTTAGCTACAAAACTTTCCGCTTCTTCCTCCATTTTAGGCCAGTAATATCCTGCTCTAATCAAGGTTCTAACCAGTGATCTTCCTCCTGCGTGATTCTCGCAATGCCCCTCATGTATTTCCCTCATTACATACTCCGTTTGAGAAGGTCCGAGGCATCTTGCTAATGGACCACCGAACATCTTACGATAAAGATTCCCTTGTTTTAAACAGTAACGAGCAGCCTTTTTGCGAAGTGCATGCGCTTGCTTTTTGTCATTAGGGACGGTACCATACTGTAAAAAAGCAACAATTTCGTTTCTCCAATCCCAAGTTAAATTATTAAAATTTACCTCATTCTTATCTGGATCGAGAACCGAGTGAAATAAATGTATAATTGCAGCATTTGCATCTTTTGCTACATCAGCTGCGGATGCGAGATTAGCTAAGGCATCTGCTTCAACATTTTCATCCCTCGATATCTGTATGACCTTCCAAGTTTGGAATTGTTTTATCAGTTCTCGTACCTTTTCCAAGTACTGTTGTATCCTCGTTTCCCTAGCTGTGTAAGTCCCCAACATTTGATTAACCACGAGCTGCGAGTCACTTTTGATCACTACTTGATTTATACCAAGTTCTCGTGCCAATTCTAAACCTGCAATCACAGCTTCATACTCCGCTTCATTGTTAGTTACGGAATGACATTTAATGGCTTGCCTAATAGTTTCACCTGTAGGTGGTACTAAAACAATTCCTAATCCTGCACCTTTTACATTAGATGAGCCATCAGTAAATAAGATCCATGTTCCTGGATTAGCCCCATTAAGTACTTGTACTTCTTTTTCTGCTTCTAATTGCATCCCTTGGCTAAAATCAACGACGAAATCAGCTAATATCTGTGATTTTATTGTTGTTCTAGGAAAGTACGTGATTTCATATTCACTTAGCTCTATGGCCCATTTAGCTAACCTCCCTGACAATTCATGTTTATGCAATATATTACGTAGGGGGTATGCAGTCACTACAACAATGTGATGACATTGAAAGTAAGGTCTTAACTTCCTAGATGCCATGATTAGAGCAAGTGCTAATTTTTCCAATTGTGGATACCGTGTCTCTGCATCTAACAAAGATTTACTAACATAATAGATAGGAGATTGTTTACCCTGCTCTTCTCGAACCAAAACCGCGCTTACCGCAACTTCTGAAACAGCAAGGTAGATGAAAAGTTTCTCCCCAGCCTTGGGTTCTGCTAGCAAAGGTGGATTTGACAAGTACGTTTTCAAATCCCTAAGTGCTTGTTGACACTCCTCATCCCATTCAAAATGATCCTGCTTCTTAAGAGCCGAGAAGAATTTAAAACATTTTTCCGATGATTTAGAAATGAACCTTCCCAAAGCTGCGATTCTTCCTGTTAATCTTTGAACCTCTTTCTTGTTGGAAAGTATATCTGGAATTTCTTCAATGGCCTTAATCTGTGCATGATTCACTTCAATACCACGGTTAGAAACAAGAAAACCTAAAATTTTTCCTAATGCCACACCAAATGCACATTTTTCTGGATTCAACTTCATATTATATTTTCGTAAAATTTTAAACGTATCAGATAGGTGCGATATATGATCTTCTGAATGTTGAATTTTAACTAGCATATCATCTATATATACTTCCATGGTTTTACCTAAATATTCTTGAAACATTTGGGTGACCAACCTTTGATACGTTGCACCTGCATTCTTAAGACCAAAGGGCATTACCTTGTAACAGTAAGTCCCCCTGTCTGTTATAAAAGAAGTTTTTTCTTCATCACCTGGATCCATCTTGATTTGATTATAGCCTGAATATGCGTCTAAAAAACTTAAAAGCTCATGCCCTGCAGTAGCATCAATTAACTGGTCTATGTGCGGTAAAGGAAAGGAATCTTTTGGACAGGCTTTAACTCGCCACTTACCGTTCTTCTTAGGAACCACAACAGTATTAGCTAACCAGTTAGGATATTTTACCTCACAAATTGAACCAATTTTTAGCAACTTTTGAACTTCCTCTTGAATCACCTTATTTTTGAAAGTTCCTTGCTTTCTTTTCTTTTGCTTGACGGGAGGATATGATGGATCTTCATTCAACTTATGAGTCATGAATTCAGGTGGTATCCCTGTCATGTCAGAATGGGACCAAGCAAAACAGTCCGCATTAGCTTTTAAAAATTCAATCAATTTACGTTTTACCTCCGGGCTAAGATTAGCTCCTATGTACACTTTTCTCTCGGGCCAATGTATAAATAACACCACAGCCTCTAGCTCTTCTATCATTGTTTTGATGTTCTCATTCTCCTCCGGTTCTTGAATGGTATCAGGTCTTGAATCCAGATCTATTTGCTTTTGCTCAGGTGAGGTTGTTTCTGTGTTACCCTTACCTAAATTCTGTAATTGCTATTTGTCTTCACCTTTAACAGTTGAATCTGCAACGGAATTGATGCTTCTAGATGTTTGTTGATCGCCTCTGATTTGGCATATTCCCCATGGAGATGGGAATTTAATAACTTGATGTAAAGTTGAAGGAACAGCTTCCATGTGAATCCATGGCCTCCCAAGAATCATATTGTAAGCCATTTCCATATCTACCACTTGAAATTTGGTATCTTTAACGACGCCTTCTGTGAATGTGGTAAGTATTGCTTCCCCTTTTGTTACAACACTAGAGTTATCAAATCCCGACAAAGTATGCGCCTTTGGGATTAATTTATCCTCCGCTTGCATCTCACGCAATACCCGTATTAAAACAATGTTTACAGAACTACCTGGATCAACCAAAACTCGTTTCACGTTAGTATCATGTACAAGTAAAGATATTACCAGTGCGTCGTTATGCAGAGTTATGAGTCCCTCGGCGTCTGCGTTGTTGAATATAACATTCTCCTCTTCCAGTACATGTCGAGGCCGCTTCCCGTGAGTAATTGTCACTTTTGAAACCTTTTTATATGAAACATCATTGATCTCTTCACCTCCACTTATAACGTTGACAGTTCTCTTGGGCGAAGGTGGTTTTGGAGGCTCCTGTCTGTTCTTCATGTATGCTTGTTTACCTTTCTCACTGAACAACTCAGTAAGATACCCTTGTTTTAACAAATGATCAACTTCACCTTGTAGAAACCTGCAATCTGCTGTTTTATGCCCATGATCGTTATGAAACTCGCACCAATGATCAGGGTTTCGTCTGTTCGGATTTGATCGCATTTCCTTTGGCCATCGTACCTTATCTCCCATGCTCCTTAAAACAGCCACGAGTTCAGAGGTGCTTACATTGAAGTTGTAACCACTGAACCTTGCCTTTAGACTTCCATCATCGTCTTGTGACTCGCGTGTGTTTCGATCATTCCCGAACCTTGATGAGGAGCCTGATTCCCTGTTCCTAGGTTTGTGATCGTACCTTTGATTATCTTGCCTTGATCGTGAGTCCTTTCCCGCAGGTCCCATATATGGTTCGTACCTGTTCTTACCGGATCTCTTTTCATTTTCCACACGCCTTGAGCTTACCTTTTCTTCAGTTTTATGTCGTAAAATAATGTCTTCTTCAATCCTCATCTTTGTACTGTATCTGTTGTAGCATCATTCCACGTTGTTGTTGGGAATTCTCGAAGGCTTTCTTGAGTCGCCTCGTGCTTCTGAACTCTTCTCATTC
>NW_017675108.1:7533-19597 GCF_001879085.1 Nicotiana attenuata
AGCCTTTGTGGGGAGTCACCCTTGAAGTTGTTGATTATCTGAATTTCTGGGTTTCCTTGCGAGTGTTGTCATGTTGTTCGAATCATGATTGATGCAATCACGAAAATTAGTTGGAATATGCTTGATTATCAGCTATTCCTGGTAACGGACCAATTTGGTTTAACATAAAAATTAAATTTTAGGTCAAAGCTTGAAATTTAAAGAAACTCGGGTTACCTGATAATCAAAAATATATTAAAAAGAGATTTGAATGATTATTAATCAGAATACAAAAAAAAACAAAGTTTATTCCTCCAGTAAATATTTTCGTTCGTCCATAGATGTTATGACTTTTCTCTTTTATAGTTAATTTAAAGAGAAAGTGTAATGCCTTTGTCTTAATGAGGGGGCACCTTACGAGGCAATAAATGACATAAAAGTAAACGTTACTCAATCAATCATATGTAAATATAAATTCTCTAACGTATTTGGCATTTAATGCTTGCAATTGGACTCTTTTTCGTTATCAGATTTCATGTCTTCAATTTCCTTTTTGACTGATTAACTATCAAAGTTGAGAATATACAATTTAATAATAGTGACTCGAATAGGTACGAGTCTCGTTTCAGCTTTAGAATTAATAGCTCGTGGCCTTTAAGTATCTTCTTCCTAGTGCATCTGTATGTTGCTCGTGCCTTCTAACCTGTATTACCACGCTTTGACTTATTGACCGGATCACGTGCCATGACACGTCATCTTTAATATTTAAATTCAGTTTTTTCCCAATACCACTTCTATCTGCCCAACATAAAAATTGTTCATGTTTAGACTTATTTTGTGGCATTAAACGAAAAAATTTAAACCAAGCTGAGATCCCAAAGACTATCAAGCTGCATTCATCGTCCATTATGAATTGTTTCATGAATGATATTACACAGTCAGGCATACTATATGATTGAATCATCAAAAATTCTCTAGTTTCTTAGAAGTGGATTAAATAAATAATAAACAAAAAGGTAATACGACCTAGACATGTTTACTCTATGGAGGATACTTTGTCACTTAAATCTTTTGTAATGTGAGCCATTGAGTCCAATATGGAATGCAATGAACAGTTAAGCACACAGGAAAAAGTCCATAATTTCATCGCTATCCAACACCATTGGTGACTCCGACCCACATTATTGTATATTACATGATAGGGAAAAGGTCCTGAAGATGGTAAAATGATTAAGACAAAAGAGCAGAAAACTCCGTACACTCACGTATATATGTATGAAATTTAGTGTGATAATTCCTTAAGGACTAGGTTGAATTTTTGGAATCTTCCTTCCACCCCCGGCATAACGTGAATTCAGTAGCATAAAAGCCGAGCACCAACTGCAGCGGAGGAGAAAGCATGCTTCTCTTTCTCATTACCACCCAGATTAACCAATTCCCAAGCACCTGTGCTTCCAATGAAAGATGAAGACTTAGCAAAAGCCATTAACAAAAACATGTCATTCATCAAGGTCTTGCCTCTGTCCCAGCTGCAAATGGACCGTAAAACTATATCTTAGTTTACTAGTATGAAACCTATTCCATGAAATAATTCCAAAGTCATAGATAAAATCTGAACCTGGCGCTAAAGTTAAGCATGAACTTTGGGCATATATATAATAAAAGTCACTTGAGCTGCCTTACTGATAGCTAGAAACCTATTCTCAAAGAATTAGTTATAAGCTCCCTCCTTTTTCTCTGTGCTCATTCATTTTTGCAGCAAATAAATATCTAAAACGGACAAAACCTCGAACTAGCAGGTGGCACATTTGTCTTCCTTCATGCAGGAAGAAATGACCCGCGCTCTTCCCCCTAAGAAAGAAAAAGAAAGAAGTTTTATTAAGACTAACCTTATCGTGCTCAACAACATCCCTGTTTCAAAGTTTAAAGAAAAAGATCGTTGACGCAAAGACGAGACAGGATGCTAGCAAGCCAAACGCTTGGATTGCAGTTACCCTCTTCCATATGGCAATAAAAAAGCTTTGCATCGAGCAGAATAAAAACAAGCAGACTTTTTTTCTGGCCACTGACGGGGAGATAGTGTAAATGGTAATTCCATCACAAACTTGATAGCAAAATCAATTTAATAATTAGTAAACATGGCGCAGCACATATACTTGCAAAACACATCCTAGCTAAAGAAAGCACTCCAAATTCATGCTAATGGCACAATACAGAAGAATTGCGATTCATAGTTCCCAAATATGATGTACTTATAGAAAATTCCACAAATATGTAGTATAAAATTTCAAAAAAATGAAAGAAGAGTAACATCCTCGCTATGTTCCAATTTATGTGACCCTCTTTCCTTTTAGTCTGTCTCCAAACGAATGACATCCTTCTATATTTAGAAATAATTTGACTTTAAAATTTCTATTTTAACTTAATGTGATGATTTATAGCTACAGAAATGCATGTGCCTTATTTTAGACCATAATTTCTTTTTTATTTTTAAAAACTTCTTTCTTCCTTATAAATTGGAAGGGAGTATGCTGAGCATGAGTGCGGAGAATTCTCGCACGTAGTCCCGCACTGATTTTGTTTGGCGGAGCTCCCGTAGTTTTCTCCTTGCATTATATTCAACATTCTCGGGGAAGAACTGCAGGCGTATAGCTGCCTTCAGTTCGGCCCATGTGTCGAGAGTATCTTCACCGGCTTTGATGGCTTCGTACTTCACACGCCACCAGAGTTTAGCATCACCCTGAAGATACATGGCAGCAGTTGCTACCTTCTTAGCTTCCTCCAGATCCCCAACAGCATCGAAATACTGTTCGACGTCAAAGATGAAGTTNATGCGTTTTACTCTGACGAGGCGAGGGTAAGCCCTGACACAACGGTCGTAAGTCCCACGAATCTTAAATTTTTACAAATTTTCAAAGAATTTTAAAATAGTATAAAATAAAAAATAAATTATAAAAATTACGTTAAAATCACAAAATTATAACAAATAATCTATTTAAAATATTTATAAATTATAATTCAACTATGAATAATAAAAAAAGTCTCACAAATATCATAATATGCAAATTAGCTGCAACGTCGTTACAACTCAAATATCAAAAGCAATGTACTTCGATACGAAATCTTATATGTATCTCTTAATGAGTAATGAATCTTGAAAGAATTTCGATATTATAATTTGATATTTTCCTTAAAATACTCATTTTATTTAATATGCTTTCTATTTGAAAGAGAATTTATATAAAAACACAATTCACAATTTAAATATGATTCTCTAGCATCATTTATTTTTAAGTTTCAACAAGTTAATAAAGTGACACATAATTCACCATACAATACCATGATGACTAATTATTTGTAAATAATTACTAGCTAATACTGAGCTATTAAATTAATAAGTATTGTATCTCGTAAACATGAAAAAAATATTTAGAAAAAAAAATATAAAAAAAAGTTACGGACTATTATATAGTAAAAACACAACAAAATTAGTAAATAAATAATTTTTAATGAAAGATTTATTTAAAATTAACTATCATAGCAGTCTTAGTGGATAACGAGTAATAATTTATATTTTTATTATGACATAAAATACTCTAAACTTAATGATTTATGATTAAGAAAGAGTAATTTTGAATAGTCAACAATTTGTTAAATTTTCTTTTGAGTATTTACAAGGTTAGTTACATATAATTGCATAAAGTTCTATTAGGCGAGCCCAGTACGGTGGACGTTGGGCGTGTCCGGGGCGTAAGCCCCGATGGCCGAGGCGTAAGTCTCACGGAACTAAGCCCCACACATAAGCCCAGGACCATTTTACGAGTGCTCTGCCCGGGGCGAGTCCCAATTCTGGCTTTTAAGAGGCTCCCACACATCCCTCTCAATTACTACGCCCATGCCTTGTTTGGGCGGGAGGGAAGAAAGTTCGCCGGATCTCAAAAAATTGGATTACTTCTGTGTTTCAGATGCAGATACAGAAAGGAATAAGAGATTCATCAGTTGATTCATCGCATTCGGATGAAAGTGAGATCGTTCCGGTGGACTAGGAGATCGCTTGCCAGCCTAAATTGGGCTTCTTTCTTGAAACACAGAATTGTTTGATTTTGGGCTCGAAAGAGAAACAGTATTCACTAGAGAAGTTCAGAGTATTCAGAGTTCAGACTATTGGACCAAAACAATGTCAGTCTGTAATGCTGTTTGATTCAAAGAAAAAAAAAAGGAGAATTTTGACCTTTTGCAAAAATTAAAAAGAAATTGGAAAATTCTTTTCACGTGCTTTTTAAAACAGACGTCACCTAAGTAGAGTGGCTACTTCACTTGACCAAGCCTATGTTCATTTTAAGGAGAGAGTTTGATTTGCTTAACTCCCTTTTTAATAACAAGGAATGAATTTACTATCGGATGTTTTGGTCTTGTGGGTATGAGCACACTTTATGATGTATGGATCTTTGAATCCTACAGCAGACAAAAACTTGTGTCTTGATATTAAGTGACTAAATGGTAGAGGAGTGACTAAATTAACTGAATTTTGATGTGTTGCACGGACCCTCACGAAGCCGGTGGATATTAGTTTTGGATTGCGGAAAGGTTGGAAAGGATGCTATAGTAAGCACCTCATGCCGGTCTGCAGCTGAAAGAAAGAGATTTTATTAAACAAACAAGAAAAGTTCTTTGTGTCTTACTAGTCAAGCACCAAGTAACAAACAGTGCAACAGCCATTTTGACGTTTAAGGAAGCCATCTGTTTTTGCATTTTCCCTTTCCCTTTAAGAAGGCAATGTACTAGCTCATTAACACAGTTCCTCCCATTTTATTTTTAATAAATAGAAGAGGCCAACAAAGTCTGTCAAATGGCACTATTTCCTGGCTATTGGCAAATCCATGTAATAAAATATGTGGACTTAGGATAGCTAGGAAGAAATTCTCACACGTGCAACCATCATAATGT
The DNA here is from genome assembly GCF_001879085.1 of Nicotiana attenuata. Taxonomy (NCBI): domain Eukaryota; kingdom Viridiplantae; phylum Streptophyta; class Magnoliopsida; order Solanales; family Solanaceae; genus Nicotiana; species Nicotiana attenuata. Next base: position 12,460 of record NW_017675108.1, read on the forward strand.
AGAAAAAAACATAATATTTTCTCACACGTGCGACACTGTTATTTTCTCACAAATGCAACCATAACAAATTAAAGACACTAATATTTTCTCACACTTGCAACCATAACATAAACAGTTGCGTGCAATCATAACGAAGACAACTTAAACCAGCTTGAGAGAGTGGTGGCGAATCCAGAACAAGAACCCAAACAAGGGTCCGCCGAGCCTGCAAACTCATTGTTGGATTTGTCACTTTGTGGGAGAGTTCCAAGTACTTTCCAGTTCTCAATAAATCAAATAACATCAGCACAAGAGGACGGCTGCTCAGCAAGACACGGCGGTGGAGCCAGAATTTTCAACAAGGGGTGTCAAAATATAAAATAAAAAAAATACACCGAAAAGTTTAGGGGAGTCAACATATAGTAAAAATACATAAAAACAGAAAAATTTATCTACAATGTAATTTTTCGGCGATAAGAGTGTCGATTGAATGTGGCTCCGCCACTGGCAAGACATACGAATGAGCAAACTGAATACAGATAGCAAAAGGGATAGATTACTGAGGAAAGTATACATTTACACCCGGAGGCTAAGAAGAATCAACAACTTCCTTGGTGCTTTCAGTGCACTATTGCACTATTTCAACCTGCCTTTACATTACATGTATCCATGATCGAGGCACCATTGTAGCATTACTACTCAGTTCCCCGCAAAACGTCTCTCTATATATACTACCTACTTGAATACAGAGAAGAGAAGTTGACAAGACAATCATATGATCAGTTTAATTTACAGAACTGGAACATTACTATAAACTTTGCACGTCGACTCTCATGCAAATAACTGAAGTGACCACAATAAAATTCATTGGTCCCATTCATAGGTCCCAGTCTGGAAAGCTGCATAGAGAAAATAGAAAACTCTTAAATGGAGAGCTACCACCACAAGAATGCGACTTAACATGCTGCTCTTCAAGCACTTGCATTTCTATGATTCAATCCAAGCTATGAACCTTACCATATTATAATTCTGAAGAACAAAAGAGCAAGACAAAATGAAATCCAAACTAGAAATCAAAAGAAGAAACACAAGAAGCTGAAGACATCAAATCAAGATGTCGAAAAAGCACATGATAGTCGACGTGTTTCTGAACTGTGAAATATTGTAGGCTAAGACATTGAGCCTGGTAACTAAACAAATATTCTCACAAATTTAATCACTTTTGAGTTGGGTTTGTGTGGAGCAAAGTTTTGAATTCCCTTGCTCAATTAACTTTGGAGTCACACAGAAAACTCTTCATGATATAAAATTAAAGCAAGGATAACCATCTAGGAAAAAGAAAAGTGCATTGGCATCTGAATCCTTCTTCATGAGTCTGTTAGGTAATTTAACCAAAACAGCTTTGTTCTACAAGAGAAAGAAAGCATGTAACTCAAATGGACATAATCACATAGCTTTACAACTTTTGACGGAGTTATAAGCATATCAAGTTGATGCAATTCAGAAAGAAAGTCTTCAATGTGGTTTATTTCATGGCAATAATTTGGAGAAAGGTACCTTTCATCTTAATCGAGAAACTTGTGCGCAGAAGCGCCGTCTATCCTGGGATGTTTCAATGTCTCGAGAAATCAGTTCATAGTTAACCTGCCACCAATTTATCAGCGAGAGAACAGAACTTTCAGAGGAAATTTGTTCAGTTTTAAGAAATCAGTTAGTGCTACACTCTACCAACTAATCACTGAGAAAATTTGTAAAACATCAGAAAGAGGGAGCTGTATATAAAACAGATTCAGTGATTCTTACATCAATCTTATCTATCTTCCATTCTGCAACTCTATCTGAGAGAAGGGCTACATACTTTTCCATAGCCTTCTCCCTACTCATATCTCCTAGCCTGTGCCAAGAGCTCCTGAACAGCATATATAACAAACTGTTATATCCAAAACATAACATACATAGCCTGTTGCCAAAGGATCGAAATCTGGAAAATTTCGACAAGGATACCTCAAGTTTTTCCTAATGAACTATGTGTATTATGCTGTTAATTTAACGCTGCAGCATTGGATACCAAAATTTTGGGAATACAACATTTTAGGCCTCAAGATTAACATTTCTATGCATGATTTTGAGATCTATATATGCAAGTATAGGTTAAATTTTTGTTGTTCTTTTCTCTGAAGATATTCATACATTATGCAGTTTGTGTGGAATTAGACTGACTTTTATTTTGGATTTGAAGTTTCAGTTCAATAGTTCCAACTTTTCTTTTTCTTTGGTGCCAATTGGTCCTAGATATGATGCCCGAGGTCCCAATGTGATAGAATTTCAGTTGTAGCTCCTCTGTAGGAAAAACAGAAGTGAGAAAGCTAAGTGTTCTCTCTACTGAGATTATTCAGCATTTAACGGCATGGGACAAGACAAGGCATAGCAAGAACGTATAGATGCAGATTATGCTTGAAATTTCTGCTACTCAAATTCACGGGAACACTGAGAAAATAGCAACAAGATTTGCAATGTTTCGAAATTTCTTGTGGATCTTATATTTCCAGTAAAGTCTTAAAAGGTAAGAATCAGGAGGCAATCTAGATGATTTCCAGGAGATCAGACATAGCAAGAGGAGGTAAATAGGACCTGTGTTTACAAGATAACAATTGTGTATTTTGGATCTTTTCACACTTCAGAAATTGAACCCCCACAACTGAGTGGAGGTTCAGGGCATGTCTGATAATTAGTTCCACAACTTAAAAACTATCTTATCCACTATGAACCTATTATTTATCACATTAAAGTAATTAAATTTACCTTAAAAGTTACAAAACTTCTTTTATTATTATTATTAAGAACAGAAGCTGAGCCTAGTCCGTTTGTTTCGGTCATTCTCCCATGATGCTCAATTAACACATCCAAACTACTTGTCCCCGCAAAGCTCATTTTCCCATGATTCCCGGTGCTTAAACTATAACATAACACATTTAAGCTTATATATGCTGATAATTAGAATCATAAATAAGAAAAAAAGTAGAGTACCATTTTGCACGAGCTGAAAGCTTGAACGGCATCGGCTGCGGTCCATAACACGGCCCCTCAGTGGCAATCTTGTGAAGCCCATAAAGCTTCATCTTCAACTCATTGTCAAGAACTTCATCATTCTTTTTGGAATCCACAAATACCACCGCTGCATCGAATAGCTTTTCCAAATCTGTTCTCTCTATACCTTCCCAATCTTCTAATAACCCCTTGTCATCTTCCTCCACTGATACATCTTGCTTTTCTAAATTTCCAGCTCCCTCCTTTGCCACTCCATCTTTCTCACTTGGGTTGTTCTCAATTTCTTGAAATTCAAGTTCCTCTGGAATTTCTTCAACATAATACAAGGACCCAATTTCGAATTCCCGAAATTTCGGGGCCACACAACAACTTTTGTCACTTACTTTCTCTTCCACCCCGTTGTCATCACCACCGACATTTTGTTTAACGTATGTGTGCCCTTCTTCCTTTGACACTTCTTGTTCATTTTTCTCCATCTTTTCTTCTAATACTGCAGTTCCAACATCCCCCATAGGATTTTCCTCGACAACTTTTTTGACCCTCAATTCTTTGCTTTTCTGATCATTCGTTCTTGCTAAGTCCTTGATATAGCAAGCACTTTTCTTACTAGTGTCATTTTTTGACCTAGACGTGACACTAGACTGAAGACTCCAACTATAGTATCTACCTTGCATGAAACTATGCGGATGCAGCTTGACAATAATGACATAAAAAAGCAACGAAAGTCCTAAAGTGAAGAGGAGTTCTTGAAAGAAAACCATACCTATATTGCAACAAGAGTGGGTAAACAATACAAAATAAATGATGGAGAATTTGAAGGGATGAAAGAAAAGGGAAAGGGATTTTGCAGAACAGAGCAAAGTATATTCTGGTTTTGTGGGAGTTAGAGTTGGGGTGTGGGGGGTGGGGGGAGTGTCACTGTCACTCTGTGTGTTGGCAACGTTTGAAAAAAGAGGAAAGTAAGGTGGCGAAAAAGGACAGTGTTGCTAACGATCATGAGGGGAGTAGAGACAAAGAAAACGACCTCGAGTCGACCATACTATGTACCTAAACATAGGTTTCCTGCTACTAAGATTACCCAAGAATTTGTGCAATTCTCTGTTTTTAACCTTTCTTGTACCCTTGCTTGCGTGCCATGTTGTATTCATTTTTGTACCTGTTCAATGTACGTAGTTGAATAATTTTGATATATTGTACTATTGAGTAAAAGATAGGTGGCTAATTACATAGGCGGCCCCTAAATAGAGCTGTCAAAACCGGACAGTCCAGACCAGGCTACCCCAAGCCTCGTGAGCTTTTAAATTTGATGGGCTTGGCCCGCCATATGAATAAGCCTAAATGGCCAGCCCAACCCAGCCCTAAGAAGGCCGCGGGCTAGGGCGAGTCGGCCCTTCAATTCTTTTAGAAAAAAGAATTTTTTTAAATCTTTAAATATTTTTTCATGACGTAGTCGCTTAATCATGTAAACAATTTCTGTTTGCTTAGAGTGTACAAAAAACTTGATATTTGATGAGGAGTCTCATAATTGAAATGCAAATTCTCTATATCTCTAGCTCTTCTTTTTTAAAGTTACATTAATATTTTCTTAATACTTTTCTTTCATTTTTCTCAAATTCGGGGATTGCTTCAACAAGTTTATATGCTGAGGTTTTTTTAATTTAAGATTAATATTGATACACGTTAGAAGAAGCAAGAAATGGGAATCACTAAAGCAGGGGAAACAAATACAGTAACAAGAATAACTAACTTTGCTGACATGGCAAAAGTTAGTTATTAGTTAGTTAAGAGTAATTAAAAACTAGTTAAGTCTAGAATCTTCCTAGAATCAATCCTATATAGTTGAGTGAATTGTAATCAATATAATCAATAAATGATCATCATAATTCTCTTCTTAAATCTCTTCTACATTTCTTAGCTAAATTCTTGCAAGTTTGCTTGGTTAGCTAGCACCTTCTTCGAGCTTAGCTCCTACATTGACTATAATCCGTGATATTTGATTGTGTTGCACCAATTGGTATCAGAGCTCACGATCCTTGGCAATTGGATTCATGACTCGAAGCAAAAATTCAGAGAAAAACATGGAGGAACTGGATGAAAAACTAACTGCCATTAACGAGCAGTTGCAGAAACTGATAGATGGGATGATGGTTATCAGTGAGCACAATGTGCAGACTGATAAGGAGTTACTGGAGTTGAAGGAATCTATGGGAATGATGAATCAAAAGGGAAAGGAAAAGGAAGCGATGAGAGCTGAATCATAAAACATCAGAATTGGATCGATGGATCCCCAACAGGAAGGTAGAGGCAGAGAAGTTCAGCAAGGTATGAATCATAGTAGCAACCATCTCACTCGATATTCTAAACTAGAATTCCCTCGATTTGCTGGAATAGATTTAAAAAATTGGTTGTATAAGGTCGATCAATTCTTCTCTATGGATGAAGTTGCTTTTGATCAAAGAGTTAAGGTAGCTTCTATCCATTTTGATGGAGAGGCCATTGCTTGGCATAGATCATTCATGAGATCTAGGAATTCTATGCTAGATCCCACTTGGACTGAGTATGTGTTGGCATTGAATGAAAGGTTTGGAGATGGATTCGAAGATCACATGGAAGCATTGAAAAATCTGCAACAAACTGGTAGTGTTAGGGATTACCAGGCAGAATTTGATAGACTTTTAACTGGTGTTAATTTGTCCAATGAAAATGCAATCAGTTGTTTCCTTGGAGGCTTAAAACCAGAATTGAACAAATCTGTTAGAATTCAATCCCCCAGAACCTTGTTACAAGCTTATAAGATTGCTAGGTTACAAGAAGAAGTGTTTGAAGCTCAAGCTGAATCATGGGGATTTAAGCCTAGATTGAGTGACAGTTCTGGCCTTTTACCTAATCCCAATAACAATAAACTCCAGTATAACCCAAAGAGACAAATACCAAACTCCACTATCAAAAAGCCTTTTGAACCTAATTTTACAAAAAACAACAGACCTTATGGGAGGAGTTTGACTGTAGCTGAAATGGATGAGAAAAGATCCAAGGGTCTATGTTTCTTTTGTGATGAAAAGTATACACCAGGCCACAAGTGTAAGAACAACAAGCAATTGTACTTAGTAGAAGTGAAAAGAAAGTGAAGAGTTAGAGGTGGATGAGGTAGAGATGACAACTGGAGATATGGTAGACTCAAATGAGTTTATGGCTATATCACTGCAAGCCTTTACAGGTGCAGCAGGGTGTCAGACCATAAGAGTCACTGGTTACCATGAGAAAAGACCATTGCAGGTGTTGATAGACACTGGGAGCACTCACAACTTTATTGATGAATCAGTAGCTGCTAAATTGGGCTGCAAAACTTGTTCAATTCAAAGACAATCTGTTAGTGTTGCAGATGGTAGGAAGGTGCAGACTGCTTCAGTTTGTAAGGATATGAAATGGTTACTGCAAGGTACCACCTTCTCCTCTGACTTTTTATTACTACCATTGGGGCAACACAGATATTGTATTGGGAGTTCAATGGTTGAATACTTTAGGAAGGATATTGTTTGACTTCAAAAAAAGAACAATTGAATTCATATACCAGGGAAAGAAACATGTTTTGAGGGGTGCTAATGACCAACTTAAGACTGCTAAGGTTAAGAGTTTGGTTAAGAAGAGTAGTGATGAAGCTCAATTCTTTATAATGTCCTTAGATAGTGAGGCTAGTGGTATTCATTGCCACAGTATACAGGCTATACCAAGAGCTGATCAATTGCCAGAATTAGCAGCTCTCATTAAACAGTATGATAGGGTATTTGAACCACCTACTACATTACCACCTCATAAGGGCTCTTTTGATCACAGAATTCCTCTTAAGGAAGCTTCCAATCCTGTGAATAAGAGACCTTATAGGTACCCTGGGATTAAAAAGGACATAATTGAGAAGTTGGTACAAGAGATGTTGGATCAAGGGGTGATTCAGCACAGCTGTAGTCCTTATGCTTCTCCAGTAGTTTTGGTGGGAAAGAAGGATGGTAGCTGGAGGCTTTGTGTTGACTATAGGAGTCTCAATCAAATGACCATAAAGGATAAGTTCCCTATTCCTATGATTGAGGACCTATTGGATGAATTACATGGTGCT
>NW_017675108.1:19704-44887 GCF_001879085.1 Nicotiana attenuata
ACTTTCGACTTCTGTTTTTCACATAATTTTCAGATTGTTCGCACGAAGTACTTGACTTCTTCCTACTTGCACTTTTAACTAAACTGCTCCTTCCCTAAAATTCAGCACTTTTTTTTTAACCTTTTATGCTCCTTATTAGTAATAATTTTCTCGTATTCGCAATGCTTGCTTGTTTACTTGTTTGTTTGCATTCAAAGTCACAATTGTAGCATGGCCGGGAACCACACTAGTGGATCTTGAGGGGTGCCTAACACCTTCCCCTCGAGATAATTTCTAGCCCTTACCCAAACTCTGGTTCTTCATCTCAAATTCTTCCTTAAAGTGTCCTAATGCACTATAATCATTAGGTGGAGACTCTTCAAACTCCAAAAACCCAATTCTCGCAAGGGAATAGAGTTGTCCTCCCGAATGTCGTGAACCCGATTCCGCGAGGAAAAAGGGGGCGTCGACAGGCCATCCTATTGCCCATATAAGCAAGTCTTTAGCTCACAGGCATCAAGCTTTATCAGTTTATGATAGGGAACTACTTGCACTCATATTTGCTGTTACTAAATGGTCACATTATCTAATGGGAAACCATTTCATAGTGAAGACAGATCAGAAAGCCTTAAAACATTTGTTAGAGCAACAAATGCATACTGACTTTCAGGTGGCTGGGATCTCCAAGTTGATGGCCTTGGATTTCACTATTGAATATAAGAAGGGAGCAGAGAATAAAGCTGCAGATGCCTTATCAAGAAAACCAGATGCTGAGTTATTGGCTACCTCATTATTGACTCCTCATGAGTCTATTTTGACACAGATTCAGTCTTCATGGAGGGAGGATCAAGATCTGCAAGATCTGATAGCTAAATTGCAGAATCAACCCCATAAGTCATATACTTGGATCAATAATCAACTCAGGTGGAAGGGCAGATTGGTTATTGGCAATAATCAGCAACTGAAGAAGCACATCATTACATTGTGGCACAACACTACACAAGGAGGGCATTCTGGTATGGATGCTACTATTAAAAGGTTGCAGTCCTTACTCTATTGGAAAAATTTAGTGGCAGATGTTAGGGACTTCATTAATAGATGTGATGTGTGTCAAAGGCATAAGTATGATGCTGCTGCTTCACCTGGATGGATACAGCCTCTACCTATTCCCACAGGAGTATGGACTGACATTTGTATGGATTTTATTGAAGGTCTTCCTAAGTCACAGGGTAAGGAGGTTATTTTGGTGGTGGTGGATAGATTAACTAAGACTGGCCATTTTTTAAGTTTGCAGCACCCTTATAGTGCTCAAACTGTAGCTCAATGTTTCCTTGATCAAGTCTTTAAACTGCATGGAATGCCACTCACTATAACTAGTGATAGAGATCCAATATTTTTGAGTTCTTTTTGGCAGGAGCTCTTTTCTCTACAGGGTGTACAATTGCAAAGATCTACTGCATACTACCCTCAGACAGATGGTCAATCAGAGGTGGTAAATAGAACCTTAGAGACATATCTAAGGTGTTTTTGTTCAGATAGTCCTAAAGATTGGGCTAAGTATCTCTCCTTGGCAGAATGGTGGTATAATACCACCTATCATTCCACCATTAAATGTACTCCCTATGAAGCTTTGTATGGTAAAAAACCTCCTATTCATTTGCCTTACATAAGTGGTGATACTGATGTAGAATGGTTGACAGAACATTAGAAGCAAGAGAAGCTATTATTCAGTTGTTGAAGTTCCATCTGGCTAGAGCTCAGCAGAGAATGAGGGATACTGCTAATAAACATAGATCTGAGAGGTCATTTGAAGAAGGAGAATGGTGTATCTCAAACTACAACCTTATAGGCAGATATTAGTAGCCACCAGACCTTTCAATAAACTTGCTGCCAAGTATTATGGACCCTATCCTATTGCTTCAAAGGTGGGAACAATGGCCTACAGGTTGCTCATGCCTGCTGATGTCCTTATTCATTCCACCTTTCATGTTTCACAATTGAAAAAGTGTCATGAAGTACCTAATGCTATCAACCATCCTCATGTACTTCATCTATCCAATCCTCATTGTCCTCAACCAGAAGATATATTGGCTCGCAGGATGGTTAAAAAAGGGAATAAGGCTGTGTGTCAAGTGAAGGTTAAATGGTTGGGCTTAGAAGCTGATGCTGCTACCTGGGAGTTTTTGCAGGCGCTTCAAACCAGGTTTCCCACCTTTAATCCTTGAGGTCAAGGATTGTCTTGAGGGGGAGGTATTGATACACGTTAGAAGAAGCATGAAATGGGAATCACTGAAGCAGGGGAAACAAACACAGTAACAAGAATAACTAACTTTGCTGACATGGCAAAAGTTAGTTATTAGTTAGTTAAGAGTAGTTAAAAACTAGTTAAGTCTAGAATCTTCCTAGAATCAATCCTATATAGTTGAGTGAATTGTAATCAATATAATCAATGAATGATCATCATAATTTTCTTCTTAAATCTCTTCTACATTTCTTAGCTAAATTCTCGCAAGTTTACTTGGTTAGCTAGCACCTTCTTCGAGCTTAGCTCCTAGATTGACTATAATCCGCGATATTTGATTGTGTTGCACCAAATATCATTTGCTGATTTCATCATTATAGTCCATAAAAATTTTAAAATTCCTGAAATTTGCTGGTGGTCAATCTTTTTTTTTGTTTTTGTATTTAAAATTGATCTTTTTCTATACTGATTTGGGTCGGGCTTATAAGCCTCAGTTTTAAATGGGCTCAAAAAATTCTAGCCCAACCCCACCCTAGTAGCGGGCTGAGTTGGGCTGGCCTTACGGGCCAAGCCCATTTTAACGGCTCTACCCCTATATTTGTACAATTATTTTCTTTAGACATTTGAATTCCGAGAAGGCGAGAATAGTTATTGAGGACATAAACTCCTTTAAATGTGTTCTTATTAAATACATTTTTCGTAGACAAAATGTGTATTTTCCACTTTCCTGGAACGCTTTAGCACCACTGCCAAAAGAACTCCCAAAAAACTTTAGATCTGTTTTTCCAATCTCCACCCAATTCCTACACATCCATAATTAGCCACCATTAGCATCTTTCTTACCACAGTCACAACTTTCATACCCGCCATTTCGTGGTCAATCATAATCGTTGTGGGATTCGAATTAATCATTGTCGCCTCATATTCTTCTTCAAAGTAGAGTTTAAAATGAGAAATACTCTGTAACTTAAAATAATATTGTAACCGCTTAACAGTGTTTCAGAGAAACAGAGTTCAACTTTTGCAATTCCTAAAGAACTCACAACAAAGAAAAGTTCTTGAACAGAATTTGCAACAGAATTGTATAAAAGAGAAAGAGAGAATGAGAGGAGACAGTAAATCTATTTCATGATCCAGAAAAGAAACTTACAAGCAGTTTTAAAGTACGAAATTCTATCTAATATCTGTAACTACTAATTGAAATTACAAAGTTACCCTTCTCCCTAATTTGGCATGTTACAACTACTCCCTCCCTAAGAATCCTTGTCCTCAAGGATTAAACAAAGGAAATTGCTGCTGGAGTGTATGAAGATCTACCCAAGTGCTATCTTCAGGAGCACAATTAAACCACTTCACTAAGACTTGTGTGACTGCACGATTGTTCTTGGGCACAACTCTTCTGTCTATAACAGCTTCAGGCTCTAGTATAACATGACCATGTTTGGAAAGAGAGACTGGAAGGTGAGGGACAGCATGTTTGTTGTCACTCTTCTTCTTCAGTTGTGACACATGAAACGTATGATGAATCTTAGCATGTGAAGGCAATTCCAACTGATAAGCTACCTTACCAATCCTTTTAATAACTGGAAAAGGACCAAAGTACCTAGGACCAAGCTTCTGGTAGGATTGTCCCCTCAAGGATACCTTCCTATAAGGCTATAACTTTACATACACAAGATCACCTACAGTAAATTCTCTCTCAGACCTTCTCTTATCAGCTTGATGTTTCATTCGTTGTCGAGCCAAGATCAGATGATGTTTCAGCAGTATGATAGTTTTCTCCCTAGCTTGCAAGCTTCTATCTATAGCTTTAATCATGGAACCTTGTTGAAATTAAGGAATATGTAAAGGAGGTTGTTGTCCGTATACCACCTCATAAGGTGTCATCTGAATAGAGGAGTGAAAATTGGTGTTGTACCACCATTCTGCCAATGGTAACCACTGAACCCATTCATTCGGTCTATCACCACATATACATCTTAAGTATCCCTCCAAACATTTATTCACAGCTTTAGTTTGTCCATCACTCTGAGGATGGTAGGCTGAAGAGTGATGTAATGCCACACCTTGCATGCTAAACAACTCTTGCCAGAACTTACTTAAGAATACAGTGTCTCTGTCACTAACAATTGTTTGGGGCAATCCATGTAATCTCTATATGTTGTCTAGAAACAGCTTGGCTATATCAATTGCTGTGTAAGGGTGAGATAGCCCCATAAAGTGAGCATATTTACTTAGTATGTCTACTACCACCAAAATAACAGACTTATTATGGGATTTGGGAAGTCCTTCAATGAAATCGAGGCTAATGTCTTGCCAAATTCTTTCAGGAATTGGTAGTGGTGTAGCAAACCAGGAGATGCCACATGCTCAACTTTGTTCTGCTGACACACTACACATTCTCTAACATAGTTATGCACTTCTTTCTTCATACCCTTCCAATAGAAGATCAGTTTCAGCCTCTGTAATGTAGCTTCCATACCTGAGTGTCCACCGATAGGACTATCATGATAAATCAACATCAATTGCTCTCTCAGTTCATCTATGTGCCCAATCACCAACTTCCCTTTTTTGTACAACTAGCCATCTCTCAATATATAACTAGGTTTACAGGAACTGTCAACAAATAATTCTCGTAATATCCTCAAGATATGTTCATCATTGCTATAAGAGTCCTTTACCTGCTGTAAAGGATGACCAGTAATTACTGACATATCATGCAATTGGGGTGGTTGATCAGACCTTTTTGATAAAGCATCTGCAGCAAGATTTTCACTCCCCTTCTTATAAACTATAGAGTAGTCATACCCCATGAGCTTAGTCAACCACTTTTGCTGGCTAGGAGTGGTAATCCTTTGTTCCATCAAGTATTTAAAACTCCGATGATCAGTTTTGATGACAAAATAGCGTCCTATTAAGTAGGGCCTCTTTTTTGCATAGCCATCACAATTGCCAATATTTCTTTCTCATAGACAGATAGGGATGAATACCTTGGTCCCAAAGCTTTACTCATGAAAGCCAAGGGATGTCCTTTTTGCATCAACACAGCTCCTACTCCGGTTAAACATGCATCAGCTTTAATGACAAATTCCAGAGTAAAATCTGGCAGTGCTAGAACAGGTGGAGAAGCCAAGGCTTCTTTTAGTTTCTGAAATGCAAAATCAGCTTCATCTGACCACCCAAATGCCTCCTTTCTCAATAAGTTAGTCAAAGGTCTAGCCATAATACCGTATCCTTTTATAAATCTCCTATAATACCCCGAGAGACCTAGAAACCCCTTAATTCTTTAACTGTCTTAGGCCTAGGCCAAGTATGCATTGCTTCTATCTTTTTAGGATCAACAGATACTCCCTTAGAAGATATAATGTGGCCTAAATACTCTACTTCATTCTGAGCAAAAGAACACTTACTGAGTTTGACATATAAGCAATTATCTTCCAACATCTTGAATGTCAGCTCCAAATGTTCTAAATGACTGCTCCAAGAAGAACTGTAGACTAGAATATCATCAAAGAACACCAGAATAAACTTTCTAAGATAATGCTGAAAAATATGGTTCATTAAACTCTGGAAAGTGGATGGTGCATTTGTTAGTCCAAACGGCATCACCACGAATTCATAGTGCCCGTAGTGTGACCGAAATGCTGTCTTCTCTATATCATCATCAGCCATCCTTATTTGATGATAACCAGATCTCAAATCCAATTTAGAGAAGTATTGTGCTCCTCCGAGTTCATCAAGTAGCTCCTCTATCACAGGTATAGGGAATTTATCCTTGACAGTGGCTTTATTCAATTCCGTATAGTTTATACACAACCCCCATGATCCATCCTTCTTCTTAACCATCACTATTGGTGATGAATAAGGACTCACACTTGTTCTAATTACTCCAGAATCAAGCATCTCTCGGACTTGCTTTTCAATCTCATCTTTCTGAATAGTTAGATATCTGTACGGTCTTACATTGATAGGAGAAGTCCCTTCTTTCAGAATGATTTTATGATCATATGCTCTATGTGGTGGCAGGCTAGTAGGAATACTGAAAACCTTAGGGTATTTATCAATAAGGGATTTCACATCAATTGGAATACCCATTTCCTGATTTTGCAATGTATGAGCAGCAGGCTGTCTAAGTTTCACCATTGTGACTGCCATAATGGATAATTGGGCTGGTTTTTGTATCAACTTCTGCAATTTGTTGTTGTCCACCCATCGATTCTCAGGAGGTTGACTTCCCCTTAATGATACTTTCTGTTTCCCCACAAAAAATCCATTTTGAGCTGCCTGAAATTCCATTTGATATCACCCAGTGTAACCAACCATTGTATTCCCAAAACTAAATCATATCCCCCTAATGGTAATATTAGTACATCAGAGGAAAATTCTACCCCTTGCATTTTCCAAGAAAATCCCTCAGACACATGAGAATTGCTAATCTTGCTTCCATTAGCAACTGTAACTGAGATAGCAGGAATGACTTTCAAAGGACACCCTAACCTCTTTGCAGCATCAAGATCCAAGAAATTATGGGTGCTACCTATGTCAATGAGGATGTGCACTATCTTTCCTTTGACCGATCCCCTAACTCGCATACTTCTATAATTATGAGCTCCAGATATGGCATGAACTGAGACTTGAGGGCTCTTCAGTAACTCTTCCCCTTCCTCTGTGATTTCTTCCTCAACTTCATGGAAATCTTTATGCTGATCTTCTTCTTCCTCAGCCTCCAATAGATACAATTGTCTTCCTTTCCTACAGTTGTGTCCTGGCACATACTTCTCATCACACCAATAACACAATCCTTTAGACCTCTTTTCATCCATTTTAGCACCAGTTAGCAGTCGAGCGGGTTTATTAAAGGTTTTGGTAGGGATGTTCTTGATTGGGTTTGGTTTGTGAGATTGGTTGAAAACAGGTTTTGGATTGGGTAGTATGGAAGAATTGGCTTTGGAATAAGATGAATTATTGGTTCTTTGAAGACTCAAGGATTTTTCTACTAATTTAGCTTGGCTTTAGGTTTTCATCAATGTTCTTGGATTTAACAGTCTTACTTGCACAGATATTTCAGGTTTCAACCCAGCGAACAAACAACTAATAGCATGATCTTCTGTTAGTTCTACTCCATTCAACAACTCATCAAATTGATCAAGAAAGTCTTGCACAATACCTGTTTGTCTTAACGCCACCAACTAGGATCAAGATAAGTAGAAACACCAAATCGATGTCGCAAAGCTCGAACATACTCTTCGCACTCTGGAAACTCACGAGAAAATCTGGTCTTCATATACATCTGATGCCAATGTAAAGTGCGCCCCTCTAAATGAACTGCAGCAATCTTCACCTTCATATCATCCGGTGTATCATCCACCTCAAAAAACTGCTCACATTTGTAACCCAACCCCTCAAATCTTCCCCATTGAACCTAGGAAAATCAATATGTGAGTATCTTGTATTGGCTCGATAATGAGATGCTGCGTAACCCCCAGTTTCTGAAGTGCCAACTTCCTCTGCTCTAATTGGAGATTTTCGACTATTTCCCATGGCCAAGACCATCTGCCAAAATTCCTCAATGGATTTATCATGTTTCTCGTTCAAAGCCTTCATCTGTTCACCGAGTCCATCAACCTCACGCCGCAACTCATTGCATTTTGCACCATCACCCATGATTTGATTCCAAGGAGTGGCTGGCTCTGATACCAAATTGTAACCGCTTAACAGTGTTTCAGAGAAACAGAGTTCAGCTTTTGCAATTCCTAAAGAACTCACAACAAAGAAAAGTTCTTGAACAGAATTTGCAACATAATTGTATAAAAGAGAAAGAGAGAATGAGAGGAGATAATAAAAATCTATTTCATGATCCAGAAAAGAAACTTACAAGCAATTTTAAAGTACGGAATTCTATCTTATATCTGTAACTACTAATTGAAATTACAAAGTTACCCCTCTCCCTAGTTTGGCATGTTACAACATTGGGTGTGGTTCTTGTAATTGGAGTGAATCTCAAAAGATTATATAATTAGTTCTAATTATCTAGTAATATTTTCCCGACGTTATTAGTTATGCTAATCAATAATTTGGGCTTAGTAGCTTTAAACATATCATGAATTTAATTGTTTTAATTTGAGAAATGAGTGAAAATGATCTCGGTATTAAGTCAATATGAAATAGTAAATAAAAATCAAGCAATTGTTTTCTCTTTATAAAGAAACTTGAGTCATTCTTTTCACCGAGGAATGACTATTGACGTAGATGTGTGTGTGTCTGTGGGGGGTGGGGGATATTGTTGCTCAAAATGTATTTTTGGTCTATTTTAGGAAAGCAACAACTCTATAAGATTCTAAATGCATTTAATATAATCTGGTTGTTTGATTAGTTGCACACAGAGGCGGATCTAGGATTTTTATAACATGGGTGCACCACTAAAAGAAAGAGAAAAAAGAAAGTATTAAATTGAAATTGATACTTGCTCCTTTAGGTAAATAACTCAACATTCAACCATGTGCACCATTTAGCCTCTTTGGAGCATGGGTGCCAACAGATAATATTAGATCAATTTTAGAAAATATGTACATAAAATACCTAATTTGACAAAAAGACCATGGGTTCACGTGCCCCATGAATTAGGCTATACATCCGCCCCTAGTTGCACATGGAAATAACTTCCCTAGTAGTTTCTTCGTTTGCAAATAATCTCAAAAAAAAAAATAAGCTGTGTATATTGTCCAATGTCCACCCAATAAGGTGAAATTTATTGCTTGCTAATAATGGCTCGAACTTATCCATAAAAACCCAATTCATATCTTTGGCATCCTCATGAGAAGGGCGAGTTCAAACTGAATATCGATGAAACCTATAGACCAAAAAAGAAAAAATGTGAAATTGATGGCGTCATAAAAATGACAAAGAAGGGTTCAAACTAAATATCGATGGAGCCTATATAGCGTAAAATCGGTTAGATATATATTTTAATGATGACAAATAACTTACTTCTATTGCAAGAAAACAATTCCAAAGAAGAAAGTCAGGAAACAAAGTGAAAGAGTACGAATAAATATGAAATCAAGATTCTATTAAAGATCCAGAAGCAAGGCTTAAGGAATCAATCATGCCATGATTACGGTCATCAAGGAGAACAAATATTTGTTTTCAGTTATTTACGGAAGGCATAGCAATCAATCTGCATGGAAGATTTATGGAGGATAATCAATCACGCCCATCAAGGAAGCAACAAACCAAGTATAGAAAGCTACTGTTTTATTCTTGGAAGAAATTAATCTTGATTGATTCTAAGGATCAATTTCCTTGGGTTGCCCACCATCTAATGATCTGTCACACAGAGAAGACTAGCATTTAAATTACATATATACAACA
The DNA here is from genome assembly GCF_001879085.1 of Nicotiana attenuata. Taxonomy (NCBI): domain Eukaryota; kingdom Viridiplantae; phylum Streptophyta; class Magnoliopsida; order Solanales; family Solanaceae; genus Nicotiana; species Nicotiana attenuata. Next base: position 29,297 of record NW_017675108.1, read on the forward strand.
AAAGGCGCAACAGAAGAATATACATTAATCGAACCACTATCAATCTTTTTGTTCTACTCCAAACAAGTATTATAGTCTATTCTAGATTTACTGTGTAACTAGGGAGAGAAGAAAGAGAGAAAAGAATCACTAGTGAGGCATTGTATCAGAAGCAAAAAAAAAATATCGTGAAGAAGATGTTGGTGTATAACAACACCAACATACCTGTATCAAAGATTTCAAATACTTGAAAGAGAACTCCCTTGTAACCCAATTAGACTGGAAGTAGGATTCATATTGAATTCGAACCAGTATAAAATATCGGGTGTCATTTATTTTTTGTACTTTGTTTATATCTACCTCGCATCAAGAATCCAATCGACTAGAAAGAAAATTAGTCAACTACCTTACAAAAGTAAGAAAAGAATTAAAATCCTCCCTCTCTTGTATTTTTAATTGGTATCAGAGCAGGTCTCACATATTTGCTTAATAGCTATTGAGAAAAGATCATGACAAATTAAGTAACCGCTGGTGCACTAATTCAAGAAAGGACATCTCAAGTAAGGCCACCATATTTCAATGGACAACACTTCTCCCGCTGGAAAGTTTGCATGGAAATATATGCAAAGTCCTACGATGTCAAAGTGTGGTGCGTATTCAAGAAGGGAAACTATCCACTTCCAGCAGCAAAACCTGACAAGAAAGCTGAAGGATAAACATCTACTGATCAAGAAGATATAGACGATTATTTTGATGAGCAAATTGCTGTAATCCAAGTTAACGCCAAGGCACGAAATCTACTATATAGTTCCATCATTTGAGAAGAATATGAAAAAATTTCAAGTTGTGATACGATTAAGGAAATGTGAGATAAACTGGAAGTTACCTATGAAGGAACGAGCAAAGTGAAAGAAACAAGGATAAATTTTCTAGTTCATGACTATGAGCTCTTTCAGATGAAAGAAGGCGAACCCATTGAACAAATGTTTGCACGATTCAGTAAAATCATTGGAGACCTGAAAGCCTTTGGTAGACCATGTTCCAGTGGTGAACAAGTTCGAAAAATCCTAAGAACTGCCTACTACATGGCAGACAAAGGTAGTTGCACTTAAATCTCAAGATCCAAACAAACTGTCATATGATAAACTGCGTGGAGACTTGATAGCTTTTGAGAAAACACATCTTAATAAACGTGGTCAAGAAGAAAAGAAGCAAACCGTTGCTTTCAAAACCAGAACTGAAGGATATGAAAATGACAATGATGACATTGCAGAGGCACTGGAAGAAGAAATTGCCATGGTCTCGAGGAATATAAATGGACTGATGAGAAGATATAGAAATACGAAAAAGGAAAGAATGTCATCCAGAAGAACCAGACAGTTCAATGAACATGGCAACAATAATGGAAAATATTTTGAATGTGGAAGGTATGGTCATGCTCAAGCTGAATGTCCAGAGCTCAAAAGGAAAGTCTCTAGAGGTTTTACCAAGAACAAATCCTTCGGAAGCTGGAGTGATAAAGACAGCTCAGAACATGAAAAAATATCAAATTTATGTTTCATGACCGTATTGGAAAATGATATGAACTAATACTTTGGCTCCTGTACTGATGATGACGTATCAGACAATGACATCAAAGAAGAAATTGAAAATTGCCTCATGGCATGCAGTGAAACAAGTGAGGTAAGATCCTATAATTATGAAAGATGTAATGAATTATAAGATATTCTTGATCTTACCCCGAAAGAGTCTCAAAAAATATTGAAAGAATTAAAGAGACTCAATAGAAAAAAGAAAGACCAGGAACTTAACCTTGAAGTGTGTGAAATCGAAAATGATGTTCTTCAAGAAGAAGTTCAGGAATTGCAATTACAATTAATTGGCATGTGTAAATCAATCAATCACAGTTTTGTCAGGTCTAACCAGACGACTTGTATGTCAACTAGTAAATGACCTACTGGAAATGAAACTACTAGTAAAGACACCACTAGTAGATCTAGTGAAAAATACACTACTTTTTGTCATTATTGCAATAGAACTGGTCATAAGTACTCCTTTTGTAGATTTTGTAACTCTAATATTGCTGGATGGATCTAGAGGCCTAAAAGTGGCCCTAATTTTAATATAACTAACCAAAAAGGACCCAAGCAAGCTTGGGTACCTAAAAGAAGGTACTCTTTCTTTGCAGAAACACAATAGGAAAAATCAAAATAAAAAATGGTATCTTGACAGTGCGCATTTTAGTTACATTAAATCTCTTCAAAGAAGTCACCAAAATCAATGGAGCAAATGTCAAGTTTGGTAATGACTCAAAAAGCAAAATTGTCGGTACTGGAACAGTTCCTTTTATCAATAACTGTGATATTACTGAAGTTTATCTTGTAGATGGGCTAAACTACAATCTGCTAAGCATCAGTCAACTTTGCAATTCTGGATATGAAGTGAAATTCAAGAAAACTGGGTGTGCTATTGAAGACGAATCAGGTAAATTTATCCTTTCGGGAAAAAGGTATAGAAGTGTTTACATTTTAGATTGCATTGATTATCTTGATAGTCATATATGTCTAGCATCCTTCACTGATGATCCTTGGCTTTGGCACAAACTGCTTGGTCATGCCAGAATGCATTTGATCGAAAAACTATCAAGCATGAATTACTTGTTGGTCTTCCTAAGCTCAACTATTCTAGAAATCATATACGTGATGCATGTCAACTTGGTACGCAAACTATAACTTCTTTCGAAACCAAAGATATTGTTTCCACAATCAAACCTCTTCAGCTCTAGCATATGGATTTGCTTGGACCTACTAGAACTGCTAGTATAGGAGGAAAAAGGTATGCTTTTTGTTATTATTGATGACTACTCTAGTTGAAGTTCTTGTTTCCCTTATTCCATGTTCATTATGTAACCTTTGAATTCTTTACTTGAAGTTGTTATTCTTGGAATATCGTGTTATTGAAAGAGGCATTGAGTTATAAACGCCATGATTCACGTTGAGGCAAAGTGTTAAGTTTTGAAATACTATTCTTGTTGAGCTATTCACTTACGATTGTTATTGTTGATACTCTTGGACACATTGTGGTTGAGCCATGGGCTACTTGTTGTGAAAATACTGCTATTGTTGCTTTCTGTGGCAAGTTGTGATATTGGGCACTAGAGGTGCGATTTCTAATATGTTATGATATTGATACGCATGCGGTGGTATAAGGTTTTGGGGTTGAAATGCATGCGGTGAAATAAGGTGAGCTTAATACGCGTGGCTAGTAGGGGGACTAGTAGAAGTCATGCGGTGTGATAAGGTGGGCTAAAAAGCAATTTTTAAAACTAAATGCAATGCTCCCGCGATTATATAAGGAAAGATTATGAATTATTCTTGTGATTTGAGACTACGAGACGGTCCTTGGTAGTGACTCTTGTTGGTATTTGTCTATTGACACACTTGTCTTTGGTTGTTTTGTTTTCTTAGCACATCATTCCTTGTTTTCTCCATGTTGCATTATTTGCTTTAGTTTCATGTAGCTAACCCCGATATGTTATTTGTTATTTCAATTTCACTGCTATCATTACTACATACCATATAGTTGTACAGTTTTTCTTATTTATTCCAGTAGGGCCTTGACCTAACCTCGTCACTACTCTACCGAGGTTAGGTTTGGCACTTACTAGGTACCACTGTGGTGTACTCATGCTATGATTCTGCACATTCTTTTGTGAGATCCAGGTACCTCCTACCAGCCCAGATATCAGCAAGAACTCAGCTGCGGAGACTTCAAGGTATACCTGCCAGCGTCCGCAGGCCTCGGAGTCCCTCTCTACCTAGATTTCTTTATTTCATTATCCTTTTTATAGACATTGATATATAAGATTATTCAGTACTACTACATAGGTCTTGTGACTTGTGTTCACCGAGTTTTGGGAGTTGTATATGCTGACTTATAGAGGTTATTTTATATAGTTGCTGAGCTTTGAGACTTTAATTATTATTTTAGTTATTTTTGCATGAATGTTAGGCTTACCTTGTCTTAGAGACTAGGTGGCATTACGACATCCAATAGAGGGAAATTGGGGTCGTGACAAGTTGGTATCATAGTTCTAGGTTTATAGGTGTTACGAGTCACAAGCAGGTTTAGTCGAGTCTCGCGGATCGGTATAGAAACGTTTGGACTTATCTTTGGGAGGCTATGGAACTGTTAGGAATGATTCACTTCTTTGATTCCTTATCGTGCGAATTTGTTTGACTCGAAATTCTAAATCTCTGTCTTTCTATTCTCTCACAGATGGTGAGGACACGCGTAGCTGGATTGGATGACCAGAGATCCGTGCCCCCTGCTAGAGCCGCGAGAGGCTGGGGCCGGGGTCGGGGCCGGGGCCGGGGCCGGGGTAGAGGCTGAGGACGGGCATGTGGTGCAGCTAGAGAACTTGCCCGAGATGCTACAGAGGAGCCGCCAGTAGCTCCATTTGGAAGGCAGGCACCTGAGACGCCTATTACTGCCCCTGCACTTCAAGAGACCCTCGCATTTTTTAGCATGTTCGGAACTCTAGCCCAGGCAGGGTTGATTCAACTTACTCCTACCATATCTCAGGCCGGGGAGGAGCATAAACTCTCGCCGCCCGTACCCAGAGTAGCGAGTCCAGGTGGACCAGATCCCAAAGGTCATACTAGTGCAGTCGGTTGTCCTAGTTCAGCCCGAGGTTAGGGTAGCAGCTTCTGAGGGGGAGCAGCTTAGGCTCGAGAGGTATAAGAAGTACCACTCTCCTACTTTCAGAGGTTTGGCTTCAGAGGATTCCCAGGATTTTCTTGAGGAGCGTCAATGTATCCTCCGTACTATGGGTATTGTAGAGTCGAGTGGGGTTGCTTTCACTATGTTCCAGCTTAAGGGAGCGACTTATCAGTGGTGGCGAGTGTATGAGTTGGGTAGTCCAGCCGAGGAAGCTTCACTCACCTGGGCTTAGTTCTCAGAGATGTTCAAAAGGGAGTTTTTTCCCTTGAGCCTTCGTGTGCATGGCGCATAGAGTTTGAGCAGTTGCGCTCGGGCGCTATGACCGTATCAGAGTATGCTGTCAGGTTCAGCGAATTATCCTGACATGCACCAGCTTTCGTCTCCACTGTCAGAGAGCGAGTCTGTCGATTTATCGAGGGGCTTAACCACAATTTTAGATTCAACATGGCTAGAGAGTTGGAGATTGACATTCCATACCAGTAGGTAGTGGAGATCGCTAGGACATTAGAGGGTATATAGGTCCAGGAGAGAGAGGAGAGGCAGGCCAAAAGGCCTCGAGATTCTGGCACATATAATGGTACCCGTGCCCCAGTGGTAGCCCGTCATGGTAGAGTCTATATAAGTCGTCCTTTTCATCTAGCACTCCCAACTTCCAGCAGTATTTCGGCTACTCCCAAGCTTCAGGTTGCCCATTATGCACCGCCACTGTCTAGTGCACCTCCTGCACGGGGTGCTTTCAGCGGCCAGTCCAGCCGACCGAGCCTGAGCCAGTTCCAGCATCCACATCCTCCGAGTGCCTATTTTAAGTATGGTGACACCTTTCATACGGTGAGGGACTACTCCAGACTCACGAGGGGTGCACCTCCACAGGCTACTCAAGCCCCACGTATTCCACAGGGCCCTCAGGCCTCTCAGGCCGTTGTTACCGCACTAGTTGTTACTCCACCTACACAACCAGCTAGAGGTGGAGGTCGATCAGGTAGAGGTCTCCCTAGAGGGGGAGGCCAGACCAGATGTTATGCTCTTCCTACCAAGATGAAGGCGGTTGCATCTGACTCAGTTATCACAGGTATTGTTCCGGTTTGTCATAGAGATGCATCAGTCTTATTTGATCCAGGATCCACTTGTTCCTATGTATCATATTACTTTGATCCATATTTGGGTATATCCCATGCTTCTTTGAGTTCTCCTATCTATGTGTCCATGCCCGTGGGAGATTCCATTATTGTTGACTGTGTGTATCAGCCATGTTTAGTTTTTCTTGGTGGTTTTAAGACTAGAGCCAATATATTGTTTCTCAATATGGTAGATTTTGATGTTATTTTGGGCATGGACTGGTTGTTGCCCTATCATGATATTCTTGATTATCATGAGACATTGGCTATGCCAGGTTTGCCGCGGTTGGAGAAGAGGGGTACCTTGGATTATGTTCCTAGCAAGGTAGTGTCTTACCTTAATACACAACGGATGGTTGGGAAGGGGTGTGAGGCATATCTAGCCTACGTGAGAGATGATAGAGTTGATACTCCTATCGTCGAGTCAGTCCTGGTAATGAGGGATTATCCAAATGCATTTTCGGCAGATCTTCCGAGTATGCCGCCCGACAGGAATATCAATTTTGGTATTGATTTGTTACCGGGCACTCAACCCATTTCTATTCCACCATATCGCATGTCCTTAGAAGAGTTGAAGGAGTTAAAGGAGCAGTTGCAAGAGTTTCTTGATAAGGGCTTCATTTGGCCTGTGTGGCGTAATGGTGTATTGTGGACCGGACCGGGCCCGGGACCGGACCGGGCCCGCGATCTTAACGGGCTAAACGGTCCTGGCGGGCCGGTCCTGGTGGGCCGGTCCCTGGTGGTGTAGAAAGCCCGGGGCGGGCCGGTTCCTTACGTCAAGCCCACGAGACCGGGACCGCTAAGCCCGGGACCGGCAGGCGGTCCTGGGCCGGTTCAACCGGGCCTAACGGTCCTAACGGGCTCCAACGACTATTTTTAAAAAAAAAAAATTCTTTTTTTTTAAAAAGACCAACGGTCAGATTTTAAAATCTAGCCGTTGGCCTTTAATTTTCAACCGTTTGGACCTTTAAAAAATAGCCATTTGGCCCCCAAACTTTATTTAACCCCAAACTTTATATAATTATACTTTTTCCCAATTCTCAACTATAAATACCCCCTCATTCTTTCATTTTTACTCACCAATTCATCAAATCTATCTCAATCTCTCTCAATCTATATCTAATTTCTCTTCTATAATTGCTTATTTTATTATTGCAATTTCGTGAAAAATTGTGAAGTTGGTGAATTGAAGTATTCAAGTCTTCAAGTCTTCAACGATTTTCAATTTCCAAGAAGTTGTTCGGCAATTCGGTAAACTCGTTCCAACTCTTAAGTTTTAAGAATATATTTTTGTGTGTTTAGTTTGCATAATTGTAATGAATATGGCATTTTCTTTGAAAAAAATGTTTGGTGGTAAGGGAAAAGCTAAAATTGGTGAAAGTAGTCTCCAACCTACTACCCTTCCCCCGGCTCCCCGACCCAGACCTGTTACCCGTCCTGCTGCTCCTATTATTCTTGATAGTGATAACCCTTGTTTTCAATTTTCCGATAGTGAATTTTGCCATAATGTTGCACCAGGTGAACAATTAAATGAAGAAGTTATGAATGCTCTTTATCCTAATCAAACTATCTTAGAAAATGATGAGGAAAATGAGGATGTAGATGAAACCCAACCGGATTTAGATGATTCACCTACTAGTCCTGTTAATAACCCAACTGATGCCCCGCCCGACCCACCTGTAGAAACCCCTACTTTTAATAGACAACCTTCTAAACGCCTAGAAACATCAATAGTTTGGAATTTTTTTACTCAAGTAAGAGAACAAAATAAGGCTAAGTGTAAAACTTGTGGGAAATTGCTGGCGCATAAATATACTGGAGACCGTAGCGGTACGGGTAGTTTGGCTAGGCACATACAAACACACCCTAGAGATAAAGTTAAATATTTACAAATAAAAGCGCAGCAAGAGGGGACAAGTGTAGATACTGCGGTTAACCCTAGTACAGGTTCAAATCTAGTTCAACCAGGAATTAACACTGTGACCGGTGGTATTTTATATTGCGATCCTAATAAAGATCGTGAAGAATTAGCAAAGATGGTTACCGTTATGTGCTTACCATATACTTTTCCTTCTAACCCTAATTTTGTGCATTATATTAGAAAAGTTTTTAATCCTACTTATAAAGGTTGGCCTCGCGCAACAGTTAAGAGCGATATTTATAAATATAAACATGAATATGAACAATATTTGCGGTATTTATTTACTCATTTAACTAATCGGATTTCTATTACTACTGATATTGGTAGAAGTAATAATGACTGTGATTATCTAACTGTTACAAGTCATTGGATAGACGAGGAGTGGATAATGCAAAAACGCATTATTGCGTATAGAATAATTAATTCACGTCACACAGGTAAGTTTATTGCTAACACTGTTGCAGATATTTGTAGATATTTTTGCATTAGAGATAAAATAATGGCAATTTCTATGGATAATGCTTCTAGTAACACTAGTGCTATAGGCATACTTACAACAACACTAAATCCTGCATTTAGTAATTGTTTCCATGTGAGATGTATTTGTCACATTTACCATTTAATCGTCGGTGATGGTATGAAAATTTTAAATTTAGAAATTGAAAGGTTAGAATGGCTCTAATTGGCTTTTATTCAAACCGTAGAAGTAGACTTAGAGAGTATTTTAAAAAATGTGATGATTTGGCCTTAGAGAAAGAAAGGTTCCTAAACCTTGTCGAACTAGATGGAATTATATGTACGAAAGTTTAGTAGTTGCATATGAATATAGAAACCCAATAATGAAACGTTTAATGCTCGTGTTGGTGGTGAGGATGACGATGAAATCCTTACAAATCAAGATTGGACGAATGTCAAAATTCTTATAGATTTTTTAGAACATTTTCAAATTGCTACAATGCATTTTCTGGACAATATTATCCTACTATTTCAAATTGTTTAGTTTATATTGCAGCACTATGTGATTGTTTTGTTGAATTTTCGGAGGGTGGGGAAATTTATAAACTTGCTATAAATGCAATAAAAGAAAGTTTTAAAAAATATTTTTCCCTATCCCCCCCTAGTTTTATGGTGTTGCTGCAATGTTAAATCCTACAATGAAATTAGGAGGTCCTCACTTTTGGTACACAAATATTTATAAGGCTTTAGATCTTTCAGTTGAGGAATTTTCTACACTTGCAGAGGCAAAAGCCTCAATTAAAATAAATGCACAAACAATTTATAATGCTTACCAACTTGCGTTAGATCATGCTAGGCCAAATATTCCAACCCCTACTTCGTCTAGTTCACAATCATCTAAAAGAGCTGCGGGCCTACAAGCACTTAAATCTTGGACGGAGTTTAGGGGTTCTCAAGGTGATAATTTTGATGAGACTTCACATCTAAATGAGCTTCAAGTTTATTTGTCGCAGGGACTTGAAAAGGAGAATCCAGACGACACCTTTGATCTTTTGGAATGGTGGAAGGCAAGGGAAAAACATTTTCCGGTTCTTGCAAGGATGGCTCGGGATATTTTATCTATTCAAGCTTCAACAGTTGCATCAGAGAGCGCTTTCAGTCAAGCAAGACTTCAAATAGGTGATCATAGAGCGTCTATGAGGGAGAGCTTGGAAAAATCAGTACATTCAGAGATTGGATCCGCTCGGAAAGAAGAAACTTTGGACTTGCAGAATCACAACCGGAGATAGACGAAGCTTATGAGGAAATGATAGCGGAACTTGTGGAGGATGCTGCTTCGCCCGGAAGCGGTGATGAACAAGCTTCTTTTCGCCACCACCAACGGAACCTCCTCCGAACCTTGAAGGATTTATGAGATTTGTTAGAGATACAATGTAGATTATGGTGTAACTTGTACTTTGGCATATCTTCTTTAGTTTTTTTTCCCTTTTAATGGTGGTATTAGTACCTTGTTGTGCTTATTCCATTGGGGGGAAAAAGACTAAGAAAGATATGCCATTTTTGGTAATAAAAATTATAAGACATGCCCTTGAATATCTCTTTGCAATATTTTTTTGTCTTTAACTTGCAATTATTTATAAGCTATAATATATATACAATATATACTATAAGAAAATATATAAGGAATATATATACATAACATACAATATATACTACAAGAAAATATATAAGGGAATATATATACATAACATACAATATATACTACAACAAATTATATAAGGAAATATATATACATAACATACAATATATACTACAAGAAAATATATAAGGGAATATATATACATAACAAACAATATATAGTATACTATACTAGTATACTATATATATCATATATACATGAAGAAGTTGTACTATATATACTACAAAACAAGATTTTTCAAAATGAGGGCCCCACCCCCAATGACCACCAACGGTCATATTAATTGCACAAATAGCCGTTTTCTTTTCCAATTTACAAAACTAACCTTCTCTAACACTATAAGTACCCCCTCCCTCTTCTTCATTTCAATACTCAATACTCATTTCTCAATCTAAATCTCTCTCAATCTCTCAATCTCCAATTTTCAAGACTTCAAGTCTCAATCTCAATTTTCAAGTTAAATCATGCCTCGTTCGGAAAGAGTGCGCTTATTTGTTTCGCAATACTATGAAGTGCTTGAAGAAAATGAAGAAGGCCAAATATTAAAGTGCAAGAACTGTGGAAGAGTCTTAAATTTTCGTTCAGGGTGTACCACAGGCATTTTAAGGAGGCATATAAAGTATTGTGTTGAGGGTATTTATCCGCAAATTCGTCTTTAAGATTTTTCAACAATTTGTGTTATTTTAAAATTATTAGACGTATTTATGCTTCATGTTGTACTTTGTTATTAATTTATTATGCATGCCAATTTAGTTTTACTATTGATTTGTTATTTTACATTTTCGTCAAACACTTTAATAATTAGATTTCTATATTGTATATACTACATATATTTATATAGCAATGGATAAGAGCAATTTATATATATACATACACATATGGTTTACAAGAAATTGCCTTAAATAAAAAAAATTAAAAACCCGCTAAGCCCACGAGCCCCGACCCATTTAGCCCAGGACCATATGGGCTTAGGCCCGTCACGGGCTGGTCCTACCCGTTGAGCCCATGAAGCCCGGGACCGTGAAGCCCGGGACCGCCAGAGCCCGGGACTGCTAAGCCTAGGTCCGTTTAGCCCGGTCCGTTTAGCCCATTTAGGCCCGGGCTCGGTCCACCATACAACATTAGTGTGGCGCCTTGGGGGTGCTCCGATCTTGTTTGTAAAGAATAAGGATAGTTCTACGCGCATGAGTATTGATTATCGATAATTGAATAAGGTTACAGTGAAGAATAAGTATCCATTACCACATATTGATGACCTATTTGATCAGCTACAAGGTGTCAGAGTGTTCTCAAAGATTGATTTGTGATTAGGCTATCATTAGTTAAAGATTTGGGAGATGGATATTCTGAAGACTACCTTCAGGACTCGGTATGGTCGTTACGAGTTCCTTATGACGTCATTTGGACTGACCAATGCCCAAGCAGCATTCATGCACTTGATAAACGGTGTATTCCAGCCCTATCTTGACTCATTCGTCATTGTGTTTATTGACGACATCTTGGTGTACTCCCGAAGCCGAGAGAACCTTGAGTAGTACCTGAGACCCGTGCTCCAGACCTTGAGAGAAAAGAAGTTGTATGCAAAATTTTCAAAGTGTGAATTCTGGCTTGATTCGGTGGCGTACTTGGGTCATGTTGTGTCTAGTGAGGGGATCAAGGTAGATCTGAAGAATATTAAAGTAGTGCAGAGTTGGCCCAAACCGTCTTCAGCTATTGAAATCTGGAGTTTTCTTGGTTTGGCAGGGTATTACCGTCGATTCATAGAGGGTTTCTCATCTATCACTGTACCTATGACCAGATTGACCTAGAAGGGTGCCCCATTCAGGTGGACCGAAGAGTGTAAGGTGATATTTCAAAAGCTCAAGACTACTTTGACTACAGTCCTAGTGTTGGTGTTGCCTACGGTTTCGAGGTCTTACACTGTGTACTATGATACATTGCGTGATGGCCTCGGTGCAGTGTTGATACAAGATGGTACAATGATTTCCTACGCGTCTAGATAGCTGAAGGTGCATGAGAAGAACTATCTGGTCCACGATCTTGAGTTAGCAGCTATTGTTCATGCCTTGAAGATTTGGTGGCACTATTTGTACGGTGTCCCTTGTGAGGCTATACCGACCATCGGAGTCTACAACATTTGTTCAAACAGAAGCATCTTAACTTACGTCAGCGGAGGTGGTTAGAGTTGCTTAAGGACTGTGATATCACCATTCTGTATCATCCCGGGAAGGATAATATGGTGGCCGATACCTTGAGTCATAAAGCGGAGAGCTTGGGCAGTTTAGTATATCTACCGGCAGTAGAGAGGCCATCAACATTGGATGTTCAGGCCTTGGCCAACCAGTTTGTTAGATTGGATGTTTTGGAGCCGAGTTGAGTTTTGGCATGTGTGGTTTCTCGGTCTTCTCTATATGATCGTATCAGAGAGCGTAAGTATGACGACCCCCATCTACTTGTTCTCAAGGGTACTATTCAGAACGGTGATGCCAAGGAGGTCACTATTGGGGATGACAGTGTGTTACAGATGCATGGTAGGCTATGTGTTCCCAATTAGATGGTTTGTGTGAGTTGGTTCTTTAGGAGGCCCACAGTTCACGGTACTCCATTCATCCGGGTGCCGCTAAGATGTATCAGGACTTGAGGCAGCACTATCGGTGGAGGAGGATGAAGAAAGACAGTGGAGTATGTATCTCGGTGCCTAAATTATCAGCAGGTGAAGTATGAGCATCAGCGGCCAGGTGGTTTGCTTCAGAGCCTAGAGATTCCAGAGTGGAAATGGGAGTGGGTTACTATGGATTTTGTTGTTGCGCTCCCATGGACTCAGAGGAAGTTCGATGCAGTATGGGTGATTGTGGATAGGTTGACCAAGTTGGCTTATTTCATTCCAGTGGTGACTACTTATTCTTCAGATAAGTTGGCTTATTTCTATACTCGCGATCATCAGACTTTATGGCGTGCTAGTATCCATCATCTCTGACCGGGGTATGCAGTTTACATCGCGGTTCTGGAGGGCCGTACAACGTGAGTTAGGCACACGGGTTGAGTTGAGTACAACATAACCCTTAGGCGGATGGACAGTCCGAGCGCACTATTCAGATATTGGAGGATATGCTCCGTGCATGTGTTATGGAGTTTGAGGGTTCTTAGGATCAGGTCTTGCCGTTTGCAAAGTTTTCCCACAACAACAGCTACCAGTCAAGCATTCAGATGGCTCCGTATGAGGCCTTGTATGGGAGGCGGTGTCGGTCTCCGGTGGGTTTGTTTGAGCCGGGTGAGGCTAGGCTATTAGGTACAGACCCGGTTCATGATGCTTTGGAAAAGGTTAAATTAATTCAAAATCGGCTTCGCACAACCCAATATAGACAAAAGTGTTATGCTAATTGGAAGGTTTGCGACATTTCATTCATGGTTGGAGTGCGGGTCTTGCTCTGGGTTTCGCCTATGAAGGGTGTTACGAGGTTTGGAGAGAAGGGCAAGTTCACCCTAGGTATATCGGACCTTTTGAGATTCTTTAGAGGATTGGAGAGGTGGACTACAGGCTTGCACTACCACCTAATCTAGCTGCAATTCATCTAGTATTCCATGTTTCTATGCTCCAGAAGTATCACGATGATCCGTTTCATGTGTTGGATTTCAGCTTATTCCAGTTGGACAAGGATTTGTCTTATGTTGAGTAGTCGGTGCCCATTTTGGACAGGTAGGTTCGAAAGTTGAGGTCGAAGAGCATTGCTTTAGTGAAGGTTCAGTGGAGGGGTCAACCAGTCGAGGAGGCGACTTGGGAGACCGAGCATGATATTTGTAGCCGTTACCCTTATCTTGTTATCGCTTCAGGTATGTATCTGTACTCATTCGAGGACACACGTTTGTTTTAAGAAGGGGAGGATGTAACGACCTGGCAGGTCATTTTGAGTATTTTAGCCTCGATCCCCTAATTATTGCCTCCTTTATGTTATTTTATGGTTATGTGATTTGCCGGGGGTGTTTGGTTTTTGTTTCGGGCAAGCTTCAGAGTGGAATGAGACATGTAGTCCCTAAGTTGGAGCTTTAAGTTGAAAGAGTTTACCGTAGTTTGTGTAACGGCCCGGCAGGTCATTTTGAGTGTATTAGCCTCGATCCCCCGTTTATTGCCTTCTCTATGTTATACTATGGTTAAAAGACTCGCCGGGATGTTTGGTTTTGGTTTCGGGAGAGTTTTGGAGTGATATGGGACACATAGTCCCTAAGTTGAAAGTTTAAGTTGTAGGAGTTGACCGTAGTTTGACTTGTATGAAGATGACTCTAGAATGGAGTAATGACGGTTCCAATAGCTGCGTAGGGTGATTTTGATCTTAGGAGCGTGTTCAGATGTTGATTTGGAGGTCCGTAGGTCGTTTCGGCATAAATTGGCAAAAATTGGAAAGTTGGAAGATTTTGGAAAGTTTAACCGGGAGTGAAATGTTTTATATCGGGGTTGGATCCCAATTCCAAAAGTTGGAATAGGTCCGTAATATCATTTAGGAATTGTGTGCAAAATTTGGGGTTAATCGGAGATTTTTTGGTAGGAATCGGTGTTGGTTTCAGAATTCGAAAGTTCATAAGTTCTTAGGCTTAAATCGATGCGCAATTCGTGATTCTAGTGTTGTTTGATGTGATTTGACTCTTCAAGCGTGTTTATATGATGATTTAAGATTTGTTGGTATGCTTAGTTGAGGTCTCGGGGGGCCTTCGGTGTGATTCGGACCTTGTTCGGCACATTTCGGATCATGTAGGGATTGCTGAAGTCCGGTTCTTCTAAGTTCTGGCTTCCTTCTATGCGTTCACGAAGGCGTTCCCGCGTTTGCTAGAGTATTCTGAGTTTTGCTGGAATTTTACCCTTTGCGTTTGCGAAGAAGGCGACGCGTTCGGGAAGGGTCAGGACTTGGTGCATTGCGATCGCAAACCGGGCTACGCGTTCGCGAAGAGGAAGGCAGTCTGGGGTGAGATTCACGCGTTGGTCTACGCGTTTGTGTGAAGGGCTTCGCGATTGTGAAGCTTGAGAACCTTGGTAATCACGTTTGCGGGTGGATCTTCGCGTTCACATAAGAGGAAATGTGGGCAGTATCATTTTTGTTCTTCGCGAACGCGAGGCATTTTCCGCGTTCGCGAAGAAGGAATCACTGGGCAGCAGAACTTAAGTTTTAAATCGAGGGTTTATTCATATTTCAGAATTTGGACTTTGAGAGCTCGGTTTAAGGCAAAGTTTTCGAGGGATTTTCAGAGGGATTGTTGGGGTAAAAGTTCTTAACTCATTTTTAATTATATTCCACTAATCTATCTTTGATTTCATCATATAATTAGGGATTTGGGTTGAAAAATTGGGGAAAATGGACGAAACTTCTTAGGCCGAGTTTTGGGGATTTGAGCGAGATTTTGGTATTAGATTTGTGTATTTCTTGTAAGGTTGTACTCGATATCTAATGGGTGTTTGATTTTTGTAATTTTTGTCGGGTTCCGACACGCGGGCCCGGGTTGACTTTTTGGGCGATTTTTCAATTCTTTGCTAAGATCATAATTTCATTATTTAATTCAGTTTCCTGTAGTTATATTTATAGTATGTAATTGTTTTGGCTAGATTCGAGCCGTTCAGGATTGGAAAATCGAGGGAAAGGCCTTTTTATTGATTGATTTAGCGTGGTTTGAGGTAAGTGACTTGCTTAACCTTTTGTGTGTGGGGGGGGGGG